>NW_027180123.1:35000-37500 GCF_036669925.1 Montipora capricornis | reverse complement strand
TGCCCTCCAAATCTATCAAGCGTTGATCTTACCCCACTTTGATTATTGTAGCTCCGTTTGGGGCGATTGCAAAAAAGCTTCAAAATAGGGCTGCCAGGGCGATTACCAGGTCCAATTACGACACAGGTGCCACTTTCCTTTTAAATCTGTTAAATTGGGATGATCTAACTACTCGCCGACAAAAGCTTACAGCTATATTAATGTTTAAAACAATCAATGGACTCACCCCAGCGTACCTTAAGAAACGTACAGGCTAAACTTGAGTTGCCTTTGCCGCGCACAAATTATGGCAAGTGTGCTTTTTGTTATAGCAGAGCACTGTTATGGAATAGTTTGCCCATCAGCGTGCGACAATCACACTCCCTAGAATACTTTAAAAGTCTCGGAAATTGACCAACTTTATGGTAGGTGCCGGTCGGGCTCCCACACGGCAATCTTGTAAAACAGTGTACATTGTAGTTGTAATGAAACTTTTTATTGTAATATATACTGAAGATTTTACCGTGTATAAATAACTAAAGTAAGTAAGTAAGTAAGTAAGTAAGTAAGTAAGTAAGTAAGTAAGTAAGTTGCGTGCGTAGCTTTGTAGCTGGCGGTATTGTTGAAGAATGGGGAGGAGCGCCCTCCCCATTCTCGGCGCGGCTTCGCCGCTCGTTAATTTGCCTTTTGCACGAACAATACCACCGGCTACGCAGGCTAATCAACAATTAGACCCGTAGCCCGCAAGGGCTACGGGTCAATAGCCCATTCGACCCGTGTCCCTTGAGGGCGAAGAGTCTAATTGTTTTAGTATTACCCAACTAGTCGGGAAGAAAAGGCAATAATAAAGTTAGCAAATGCAAGTTGAAGGAATAGTTATTTGGGAATAAAACGACAGAAAGCGTAACGCGTTTCGCTACTAGAGGATTATTACTAATAGTCCTCTAGTAGCGTAGCCAATTAAAATGCAGGATTGGCATTGGTCCACTAGTTGGGTGATACTAATTGGTCATAGACAATAGATTTCGTACCCCTGGCCTCGAGTGGAAACGAGTTTGGATGCGAAAAAACAAACGTTTTCAATCCCTCGGGATTGAACATGGCCGCCGTGTAATTAAGGCCTATCTCAGGAAGAGAATAGGCCACTTCGGAAAATACCATAATGCTCTTTGTCTGTCCCTTCAAATTTTGCATAAGCATTGTTTCCAGTTTCTCTTGGGACTTACAACGGTCCCAAGAGAAAACAAAAGCAATGCTTTTGCAAAATTTTGGGGGACAGACAAAGAGTATTATGGTATTTTCCCAAGTCGCCTATGCCCCGTGGATCAGGTGAATACCCTTTAACTCCTGAAGTGTTATTGTTTTAGGGTAATGAATCAATACAGGGCATTGTTGAGAGAGTACAGAACCTGACATCTAATCTAACAACAGGTAAAAACAAGTTACACAGTTTTGCACCCAGTATCAATGCGTTTCTTTTTTTAATGTTTATGGGGGGTTCTTCTAAACTACAAGCCGGTTGCTAAGAGCGAAATTCTGCCAGCGAATTGTCAGCGGTGTTCTCGCGGGACAAGGGCCACCCGCCCCCTGACCGACCGCTAAAAAGCGGGAAATATGAAACGTTTAACTCTCTGAAAAGCTGCCTAACAGACTTGAATTTATATTATCTATGATCCTTTGTTTATGTTCTTGTTTTGGTCATCATGTCTTTTGTCAGAAGCACATGACCTGGAAGCGTGTAGTTTGAAACTCTTTGTCTTGGGCTGAACAAAGCTGGGTATTTTAAGACACCAATTGTATGCCCAAGTAAGGACAAAAATAGGATCGATGATGCACGCGCGGGAAAATGCACGAGCTAAGTTACATCCAAATAAGAAAATTTTGAAACTCAAAAACCCCAGCCCGGAACCAGAGTTAAACGCTTCAAGGTCATGAGATTCTGCTTTTGTAGATTTAAACGCGAGGCGTAGTTTAAAGGCGCTAAGAGCTTCGTTTGCGCCTTCGAAGCGATGGCTGGACGAAAATGCAAACTTTTAGTTAGTGGGTATATTATATACAATGGCTGTTCAAGAAGCTCGTAAAAACAAATGTTCTACGCAAGGCATGCAGACCCAATTTTTTCTTGAGTAAAATTCGAGTGAGATAGCTACCGCAGAATAAATTATTGCTTTCTCCGAAAGCATATATCAGCAGTTAGTGGCCTTACCGGTTCCAGTTGAACAGGACGAAAATCAACATAACGCGTTGTCCCACACAGTTACAAGTCAACTGCAAAACATTTTAAAAAGATATGGACGCGATACCACCACGATGCAAGTTGTCGACTTCGAGTTTGTGTTTACCAGTTCGGAATTAAAAAAAAAAAAAACATAATCTAGTGCCAGTCCTAGGAGAGAAGTTGCTAGGCAACGGGCAAAAGGACAACTGACAAATCCGAGTCCTAGCTAGGCAGCATTCGAACCTACGACCTTCGTAACACCGGTCGGATGCTCTTCTCATTGAGCTACTAGAAGTCCTGGGA
>NW_027180123.1:0-30000 GCF_036669925.1 Montipora capricornis | reverse complement strand
TGGTAGTTACTTAAAGACACACTATACCCACTAAGAGATGATGTGGACAACAATTACATTGGGTCTGATGGGACGTTGACCAAATATGACACATACAGGTGAATCTTTCATACAATT
Source organism: Montipora capricornis (assembly GCF_036669925.1). Classification (NCBI taxonomy): domain Eukaryota; kingdom Metazoa; phylum Cnidaria; class Anthozoa; order Scleractinia; family Acroporidae; genus Montipora; species Montipora capricornis. The sequence goes on along the minus strand of NW_027180123.1, from coordinate 29,883 downwards.
TTTTATTCTACTGTGAAACCAGGCTACAGCTAGCTTACAGTTTGGCACTATTATCTTTACTCAGTTTAGGAGCCTAGTTCATGGAACACTTTTTGACGTTAATTGTCAGAAGCGAGCGATGTTGATGTTCTGGGAGAAGAGAAAAGGGAAACTACGTGACGGTTCTACAAACTGGGGTGCATTTTTGGACGTAGCTGTTTACTTTTTCCGATTTTATATTTCGTATGATTACCCCAATGGTAGGGTTTCCAAGTCACATATTACAATTGCATGTTATACATACTTGATTTATAAAGTGCTCTTGTAACAGGGGCTGTGACTGACCTAAACTGCTTACCTCATTGCAGCTGAAAGGACGAAGTTTAATGTACATCAGTTCACGTTAAACTTAGTCACGGCTGTACAATCTTACAAGCGAGCCGATTGGCTCAGGTTGGTGTGCCGTACAGCAGTCCAAAGCAATGTGCTGATGTCAACGAAGATAAATTAAAAGGGTCGTTTGGTTAGGGAACTTGGCAGAAAACTACGCTTTCCGACCTTTCATATTTTGGTTTCGCACTTTTCAATGTTAAAAAAAAAATAAAGCCATACGTCTTGCTAAACTGCGTTTTGTTCTTTGTTTTTGTATCCAAGGCACATTGTTTTCATTATCGTGGCAACACTGACATTGCTAATTGCGTTGTTGTTGCTGATAGCCGTGTCATTGGGTCTTATTGGTGCAAGGAAACACGACACACCAAGCAGTAGGAGTAGCATTTCTGACTGGGGCGGAAGGCTCATGATGGGGTGAGTGTGTCCTTCTATCGCGGAAACAATGGTTTATCATAAAGGCAACCATTCGAAAGGTCGCGGATTCAGGTCCGGTTTGACCAACACTCAAGGTCTATGAAGAACCAAGGGGAAGGTACTACCTAACAAGGACATGGGATATGACACCTGTCCATATTTAACTGGAATTCTCCTATTTAATGGTCTGTCATCGCTAACTATAAGCTCTTGAGAGAACTGCATCGAGGAGAAAACGACATCAAAGGCTCACTACTTTAAGAATGCAATGCATACGCCGCAGAATTAAAATGCAACACGGGAGTTTTGGGCAGACACGAGGGGTCATATCGCAAGGACATGTTGCAGCGACATGCTCCAGCTACAAAAAGGTGTGTAGTACACACTAAGGCGACATGCATCAGGGTCGTGTAGCGGGGGCTTGTAGCAGGGACGAAATCAGAACATTTGCACACACATGAAAATGTTTGCGGGTACATGTTTCAGGGATATGTTGCAGCGACGTGTGCCATGAAGTTCAAAAACTTATTGAACTTCATGGGACTCGTCGCGGGGACAAAATCACCTTCAAATTGGTGTTGCACAATTACAAAAGTATCAGTTCACACGAGGGGACATGTCGCTGCAACATATCCCTGAAACGTATACCCGCAACATTTGCAACATTTTCATGTGTTTGCACCTGTTGTGATTTTGTGTCTGCTACATCTCCCCGCTACACGTCTCTGCTGAATGTCACCTCAGCGTGCACTACGCAAGTTTTTTGTCGCTGCAACATGTCGCTGCAACATGACGCCTTGTGTCTGCCTTCCTTTAAACTCGCGTTTTGCATTGTATAATAAGCTACATCCACACGCTGAAACTTTAAGCTAGTGAGCCTTTGACGTCAGTTTTTTCTTGATCCAACTCTGTGAGGTCCAATCGGTCAGTTGTGAAGACGAGTTATGGCGGACCGTGAAATTTAAACCTTACACCCAAAGTAAACGGCCTTTGGATAAAATTCAAAGCTCAAAATTTTGCCAGTCACTTTCAAAATCTGAAGAAAAAAAGGCAGTGATTTTTTTTTATCACAGGGGCACTTTAAGCACGGTGCCTACTAATTCAAAGGTAGTTATGCCTGGTTTATGAATATGCGGGAAAAGCAGATCTTAACAAGTGTTACTGAAATCCAAAAAGAAAATTGGGGTAGCCGCGCATTTTTCAAAGATAATTAATCAACAATATTTGGAAAGAGTTTTAAAATACAAGCAATGTATGGAATCCTTTTCCAATTTGAAGCTTAATTATCGAAGAAAAATGCATGGTTACCCCAATTTTGGATACCAAGAACACCTGTTGAGAGTTCCTTTCTCTGCATAGCTAGTTTTAAACTGCGCAAAAGTATTCCTGTATTAGTAAGCACCACCTAAAGGTAACCCGAGTATCTCGAGATGTGCAGAACATATGCGCAATAACAATAGTAGGCACCGTCCTTAAATTAAGTCGGCCCCAATTAGACAGAACTTTAATATTCGTAGCCCAGTGGGAGGTAGAAGAATTAACCCGCATACTGATCGTAGTTCGCAGTTTGGACATAAAGTAGTAGTTTTGGTGGTTTGCTTTACGGTTGTCAGGTACCGATTAAAGTTCGTAGCTGAAGTCTAATTCACAGTCAGATTGAGACGAGTTGTTTATAATCTACATCTAAACTTTGTTTTTTTGCATAACTAAGGCACTCATTGAGACCACGACCAAACTGAGGGTTGGCAGTGAATTCCGGCGGCGTACGAAATAACTGGCGTTCCAAGTTATCGTGAGCCGCAAGTTAATAAGCTGTCTGTATTTACTGGTTCTTTAAGTTCCTCTTCAGGAATTTTTTCAGCAGGAATACCGTAATCAGTCCAGTTCTTGACGTTCCTGCCTGTCGTTTGCATTTTTGGGTTAAGTTGTTTTTAGTTGTTAATTCAGACTTGCTTGAGAAATATTGTGTCAGAAATAATAAATGATTTTACGGATTTTTTTCAAATTACAGAGTTGCTGGTCTCCTGTTCTTTGCGGCCTTTGTTGTGAATCTGATGACTGGCATTTTATTTCTTTTGGGGTCAAATGTTGCAGTTGTTTGCAATGACCTTCCCGATTATAAGCTTCTTGAAAAGGTCAGTGCAGAACGTTTGCCCAAAAAAGGCTGTCTATTTCCAGAAAATCCGAATCTAGATTAGTTAGTCCTAAAAACAGATATCGTGCCAAATTAACGAAAAGCCAAAAATGGATTTTAATTTTTGGAAAACAAAAACTTATCCATGGCAGATTCTTTGGAATTCTCTTGATAGTATCTAAATGCGGGTTTTGCGATAAATGCTAATAAGTGTTTCTTTGGCATAGAGTTTGGGACTCCGCTTACTCCCAGTATGGTGCTTTTCTGGGCCTTTCCGGTGACAGACTTGACTTGGAACGATTAGGCCGCGCGGAACAAGCAGGCCTATGGACTAAGCACGATATGACGTACTCAAGTGGCCGACACGGAAATTCAAGGCAACTTTCACGATAGCGTCATTTGACTTCCAATAGCTCAAATTAGCTTGAGACAAGCAAAACCTGAAGGATTCTGGTACTTGTAGTCAAATGGCGTCATCATGCAAATGTCCTATGAGGATGCTTTCTTCCTTTGAATCTGGATTTCCCTAAACAAACGATGCCAAAAATTGAAAACCTTGCACAACCTAAACTCGCTTCTATCTCTCAAAAATAACTTTACGGTGTTGTGCATTATTCTGTACAACCCTTCGTCACCGCACCGTCAGGATAGCCTGTGTTCCAGTTGTTCCTTGTAATTCCAGGATATGTACTTACAGTTTGTAGGGGAATTACCGTTGTGTAATGAAGGGCGAATTTTCCAAGTACACCAATCAACCAGGCCGAAAGAAATTGCGCTTTTTATTTAATTAATATTATTCCCTTTTCAAACCATGAAATCAAGCGAACTTCCTTCAAAAGGACTTGGAAACCACGGAAGAATCAGTCAAATAGTTAAGAATTTTGTAGTTTCGTTTGAAACAGAATTTAAAGAGATTCTCTTGAGATATTCCACTGATTTTCTGCAAAAAGCTGCTCCTTTTGACTTTCAGGCTAATTTTTTTCCTCTGCATGTTATGGGCAAAAATCACACATCAAATTGGTTATCACTTTTGTTGCCTCTCCATCTTGCATGTATATATTGTGGTTCACTTTTTTTCTGGGTTTAAATTTTTTCAAACCTCTTAGAGTTTGATTTTTCTTTCTTTAACATTCATTATCATAATCTGAAGTAAAAGGAAAGTCAAAATTGAACTGGTTTACCTTAATCTCTCCTAGACTATCGATGACCCTAACATTATGGGAGAGTATATTTTGGCCAAACTTATACTCAAGAACGGAAGGATCCCGCTGACCACTTCTGGTATCCTTAGGTGAGGTAACCTTGGTGATTATTTCAGTCTGTTATTTTCTGACTCGTGCGTATGAATTCTTTCCCTGCTAGCAGAGGTCTCTGACCACAACCAGGTTTTCTGAGCCCGCGAGACTGAGCACCCCCCGCAAACCATTGTTTTAACGAAAACCGCTGGTCAGAAACCTGGTTCTGATCATTGCTGTCTATGGTCTTCCGTCCACAACCTTGGGTGAGACTTACGGTTCAAAACGCATGTCCCATGATATGTTTGCTGACTGTGACTTGGGCCCGCTGTGTCTTGCGCATTCCTTTACAGTAATTCTCAGCCTAGCGAATGCAAAAGAAAAGAGACCTCTTCTAGCAGGGAAATGAATTCTAAAATTACGACACGTTTAAAACAAAATGTTCAAAATTAAGAGTTTTTTTATATAACAAGTTAGTTTAATTCTCGGAGGATTAGCCATCACAGCCGCCGTTTCATTTCTTGGGTTACCTGGCATAAGAGGCGCCAAATTGACAGAGCAGCGACTCTTTAACACAGCGACTCCACTTTTGGGGCCGTCAAGCAAAGAAACAAGACTGTTTTTGGTTAAAAAAGGAAAAGCAATCGTACTGTACGAGTGGCACGCCTTTCAGTTCATTTCTTAGCCGTGCTCCACAAAACAACAACGTGAAATCACTAAATTCTAGCTTTTGACGACAACGTGGACATAGAACTGTGTGTGAATCGTTCATTATTTATCTCTTCTTTTAAACCGTTTGCACCAATCCAACTATAGGAGAGTTTGACCTCACTCTGCATTGTAGCAAGAGGGGATGATCACAAGTAACTTACGGTAGCGCTAAGTTATATTTTGAAGCGACGTTTTCGTTGATCGATGTTGTTGATCGATGTTGTTGTCACTCCCTCTTCTGTCCCCTACGACGAAAAATGGCTAAATTTAAGGTTATGTGGAGCATTGCTCCTGGCGACAAATATTTCCTTTTCTCTCTATAAACATCCACACTTATCTATTTCTGGGAAAGTGGGGAAAGTGGGAAAGTGCACACTTTCAATGTTGAACAGCTTGGAATAATCACAAAATTATTAGTATAGGGACTTTAAGATCAACGATGGCGATGTCGATGAAGCCGTCATCTCAAAATACACCTTTGTACTATCGTAAGTCTTTATAAAATAATTAGGATAGTACGTGCACTCTCATTGTTCAATAGCTGTGTTTAGGTGAGAGTATGTAAACACGGCTGTGACATCACACGAATTTTGATTGGTTTTGTGTTGTCAGACGCGCGTTTTGATTGGCTGATACGAAATAGGAGGGTGTATCAAGAAAATCTGTTTCAGTCAAGAAGTAAAAAAACCCAGCGTTTTTCTTCATTTGTCGAATTATTTGTGAGAAATATTTTATAAAAGCAATAGAGGACATTTTTTTTCGTGTTTACATAGCCTCATCTAAACACTCGGGGAGTTGGGAGAATTTCTCGACAGTTATGCAAACCCGAGACACAATTGCTTAAATCTCGTTCACGTCGTATAATGTTGGCAAAGTATTGGTACGAGCCATTTCAGAGTAAAATAGAGAATGAAGCGTTCACTCCAGTGTGGAGTGGAGGCAGTGTGGCCCAGTGGTTAGAGCGCTTGCCTTGAGATCGGGAGATCCCGGGTTCAAGACCCGCTCTGACCACTCGCTGAATTTGTTCCCGGTAGTCCCTGGTTCAACTTCCCAGCTGCACCTGTAAATAGCCAACTGGTTTGCCTCCGGCCAGTTGGGATTCTTAACAGTTGTTGTTCTGTTCTGTTATTTCGTTGATTGTTTCATTGGCTCTGAAAAGCCCCTATGGGGAGCGGTCAATTAAGTATGTATTGTATTGTATTGTATTGTATTGTACATCTGTATTCTCACGTTGTCGTTGAAACCTCAAACGTGAAGATTTTAAAGGTGGGCAGACACGAGGGGTCATGTTGCAGGGCCATGTTGCAGCGACAAGACGGTGTGTAGTACACACTGAGGCGACATGCAGAAGGGTCGTGTAGCGGGGACATGTAGCAGGCTGGGACAAAATCGCAACATTTGCACAAAGATGAAAATGTTGCGGGTGGCAGCGACGTGTCGGCATGAAGTTCAACTTTCCTAAAGGCGGCATTACACTGGACAACGTTCAACGATTTGTCGCGCAACATGGTGGCACGAAAAATCGTACACGGTGTAACGTGGTATGGATTGGGTTGGCAACATGAACAGATATGAGACGGCTGATGATGGCTTCCGGGCCAGCCTGTCTCCCTTGTCTAATTCAGTGACTGTTGATTGCTTTGGCAGGCAATGTTCTAAGAATGGCGCTCCCTGGGAGGTGGTCAAGTTGGACAACGTTTTTAATCTCTCAGATGCGTTTCAGTACAAAGATGTAAGCATCAACTTATAAGCTGCTTTAACTTTAATGCTTTAAAATTTCAATTTCAGGCAGAAATAAAACAACAATTTATGCAGTGATTCCGATACAGCCTTTGCTTTTGTTTGTTTTTTCTCTGTTTAGAAAATTCCTTCGAAGGAAGAAGTATTTGCTGGTGTAAATGATACAATCGTGGACACATCTATCCTTTCTGAAAAAGCATCGAGGGCTGTGAATGATTCAATTGATGCTGGTGTTCATAACATTGACTTCGCAAAGTATTTTGAAGAGGTTGGAATACGAGTAGAGCGGTTTTAAATTAAGAGTAGAAAGTTATTTTGTGTTGATTTGATATTGCATCACTGTGCTTTACGATTGGTTTTGAAATCGCAGCCATTCAGATGTGAAACAAAGCGAACTGGCCAGTCTTCAGTTGACTTGTATTTTAACGGGATGAACCGGAACGAGAATGTAATAGAGGCTAACGTGAGAAAAGCTTGCGGATGGAAATCGTTTATCCTTGTTCGCCTCCTTTACATGCTTGTCCCAGTTCTACCAATGAATACAAAACTGGCAAAATCCCGGTTATGACTTTTCGGTCATGTTTGTTTAAGGGCCACTAGTTTTTCAGTGATTACTGTTGTGTTACCCTCTATAAATAAAGTTGATTATTATTATTAGTATTATTAAACTCATCCTCCAGTAATGGAATTCTTATTCTATGCAAGCGTGTTCACACTGCAAACAGGTTGACAGTTAAACATAGTTTGAAGCAGATGAGAGGAAAAAACAGAGTTTCCGAAATATTTCGTGTGGTGCTTCAGCGTCGCAGAGGTCATGGGTTCGAATCTCGTTGAAGCTACCTGGGGCGCGTTTCTCGAAAGTCCCAAAAACTTTTCGGGCCCGAAAAACCATTCGTGAAAACTGCCAATCGCTTGTTGTGGAAAGCCGATCTTTTAACACTATTTCAAGGAAACAAAAAGAAAAATGATTGTGAAGTTTGATAACTTAAATCCTCTCCGTTCTTGAGATACAAAGGGAATTGTGACACCCGTGTCGTGTCGATAAACTGACACTACCACATGAAAGATCATGTTGAGATTGGTCATTTGGCCAAGTGCAAGTATGGTGCTTTTAGGGTGAAGAGAGACCAAGTTATTGACCTTGAAACATGGTTCGAAATCCATACAGGCGTCTCTAATTTTGATACAGTGTTCCCCAAAACCATATAAACTCTTAAAATTTTTATGATTTCCGTGATACTCTTTAAAATGGGCAAACATAGCGATTTTCATTGCAGCTTCTTTCAAATTGTAGGTACATGACGGGATTTTACAGTTGTCACTAAACTGATAAAAAAAATTAGAGTATTTTGGGGGACGCTTTGTCAAAATGGAAACAGATTACTTCGCACAGTGATAGAATCCAGAGTTTCGGGGGCCCTGAAAATGGCGACTGAGGTAATGTGGGCGCGCAATGTAAAGTGGGTGAGTCGGGCTTTTTAAATATGGTGCCATCAGAACAATTTAGGGAAGCTAACCATTTGGGGTCGGCGCTTAGACCTAATCGCTAGATATCAGTGCCTAACCCAGCAGCTTTTTTTGCCTAAACAGAATGTTTTTACGTCCCACAGAGTTATGAACATTGGGAACCTTAAGATCTGCTACGGCGACTTCGACGGCGACGAAAAGTTCACTTCGAACATGGACGAATTATTCTAAAATGAATTGGTACGAGCGGTTTCAGAGAAAAAAAATAGAATGAAAGATTCACATTTTAAAGCTCACGTTGTCGCCAAAATCTCAGACCTCGAGCTTTTTACCAATGATAGAGCAACTTTCGTATGACCTTGAAAAAGTGTTCACAATTCGTTTTATGGAACAATGTTTGGCAAGATTGAAACAAAAGCTTCTCCTTATTCCCACCAAGGAAACTCCTAATATGGGCAGTAAACAGTTCGATTGCCCAATCACATTACTGCATTTCAAATGACGTCGAAGAGAAACTTTCGAGAAAGTTCCATGGAGAGATGACGTTGTTTGCATCTGCGTTCGCTAAGCCAATGAAAATTCGTGGTCGTTTGTTTTTGTTCGATACGGCAATTTGATGTTTTGCATTTTTGTTTACGTTCTGTTTTTACGTTTATTTTTCAAGGTCATATGAAAGTCGCAACATCACTGTTTTGTGCCGTTGTTGTTGCCGTCGCCATTGTTACCCCTGCTTTAAGATGACAAGCTTTGTCTTTGGTCAGTTGTAAGAACTAATCTTTTAATATTCAACCGATTGTTTTCCTGTCTAGATTAATAAACCTGTAGTCCTGGTTCCGTTGGATCAGTATGCAGCAAACGTCAGTAAAGCCTCCAAGAATTTAAAGCCTGTCAGTCCGGTATGATGAAAGAATCTTACATATTTTTTAAAAACAATTTTGCAGTTAAGATGTAGATGATTCTTAAGTTATACCCATGAAATAACTGTATTTATCATTCCATGCATCATGTGATCTGCAAATAACTGCCTACAAATAATGGTCTGCTCATGCGTTATACCGTCCATCTGTGTTTTGCTGCAAATCGTATTCTGCTCATGCGTAATTGAAACCACGCTCTTGTGTGAAAATGGCAGTTCGCTTTCCTGAGCTTTCGGAAAGTGATTTCATCGTTGGGAATTGTGAAAAACAAACTCAGTCATCGAATGATAAAACGATTATTGAACTCGATTGTCGCAAAATATCTTGTCTCGCCCCTATTCGTTCCCCAGCGCTAAATACAGTTGACACTCAAACAAAGCTTACTATAAACGTGGGAACAGACGCAAACTCAGTGGAGTTTTGGTCATTAAGACAAAAAATCACTAATTAAAGGGGCTATGTCACGCAAAATGGTGTATTTCCATGACACCCAAAGTGCCCAAAAAGTAAAATGAAACATTGCTGTCAGCAATAACTACTTAAAACTGTTGAACAACATAAAAGAAATTTGTTATATCGCTGGAGTTTTTCCCGCTACAGCGCGCCCATTCATTGGCTAGTTCATGGTCACATGGCATTTAACAATGAAACTTTTTACCGCCAAATGCCATGAGCGGGCAACATTGCGAAAACTATTACGTCAAACGGGGAACAGTTCACTGTTACCCGCCAAATGTTGACCGCTGTTGCACGTGATCAGAGCGTGCAGTTGAAGGTGGCCTGATGTTGTCGCTGGAATCTGGGCGCTTCTTTCAAAATGTTTGACCCATTTGTTTTGCTATATAACAAATCACTTGAATCTCAATGTTTCCCTCGGCTGCGCCTCGGGGAAACATTGAGATTCTCGGGAAACAAAATGAACTGTTTCCCGAGGGACCAGTCATTAAGTGTTTAATAGCAAACGGAAAGAAAAGCATGGATGGAGGCAAATGGACGAGACTGAAAGGCATTGTATTTGGATAATCTTGAAAAAAGTCGGCCCAACGTTTTTCAAGTTTATGTTGAATAGCCTGGATAAAGGTCGATTTTGCTCAGAATCATATTGTTTGTACACAATTGGGTAATTTTTAGACGAAAAAGTCCGAAAATTTAACGACTCGAGATGGGATCTCTTAATTCGCAGTACTACTGACCGCTCGACGCAAAAATACTGTTGTAGTTTTAACTTATCTTACTGATATAGATCTGCCCTTTTTAAAATAAGTGCTTCGACTTAAATCCTGATCATTAACGCTTTTAGAGAAGTGAGTAAACTGTTCATCAGCGCTAATTGATAATGGATGCGAGAATCTTGACATTCCGCCGGCACGAGCGGCTTTTAAACTTATAGTTTGCAAATTTTGATAAATGACACGATTTCTCCCCAAATTTAACCCTTGTCGTTTCCTCTTAGGATGTGAGCCAAATGCTGGATCTGATTAGTATGAGCCTCAGCCTTTTATATGGCAAAGATGTGCGCGAGACTCGGAAAAAAATGGTGAGTCGATTCTGCTATCTGTTTGGCGGGCCATGATTTTGCAGGTATCATTGTCCCGTAAGAGCATATCCTTAGACTTGTAATGCTAGTATGATCACTTCTTGGAATACGAGAAAGATAAGTAATTGAAAGAATAAAATTACTAATGTGGCCTTGAACTACTGTAAAATACTAAAACACTAAAAGTCCGAGCTTTCGCCGCTCAACGGCATCATGAGGGACGGATGAGATGAAATAAAATATTCCGCGAAGGCCGAATAAAAGGGAAAAAAGGTGATGAGAAGATAACGTCGGATTTCATACCTGAGATGGCATTTAATATCCGCTCCCCAAGATACTTGGCATACAACACAGTCAGTAAACTACACAGCACTAAATTTCTAAAACTGCTAAACAACCTCAGGAACCTCGACAACGCCAGTACCTCAAATAACAGCTTACTGAATGCAACAAATGCAGCTACCAGCACGGAAAGAACCGCAACACCACCGATCTGAACAATGCATATAATCACACTACGAATCTACGGGCAGCCTAGTCACTGACCTCGCAGGTCAACTCAACACCCAAGAAATCGATCTCCAGTCTAACGGCCTAAAGTTTAGTTTTCTCCCGGTGTCAATGAACACATAGTCACAGGAATAGGCCAGTTTCGTATTCTAACGGTTGGACTGGATCTGGCATGAAATGGAGGCTAATGCGAGCAAAATAATTTGCATTTGAAAAGATTTGCCCGCATTAGCCTCCATTCCATGCTAGATCCAGTCCAGCCGTGAGAATTCGAAAATGGCCTATTAACGTTGGAAACACGTCACTCGGGAGGAAGGAAACAGGAGCAGGAACGCAGGAAACAGTTCCGCGAATCAAATCCTCAACCCTCAGATTTTATCACCCACCCCCAAACAATCAGACACATCAGTCTCTAAAGACGAGCTTGAAAGCAAGTTCCAGAGGATCCATCTAAAACTCCAAAACCATTCGTAAGTCACTACTCCTCCAACGGAAGTGGTCAAACATCAGTTCTTCTGACATGAAAGCAATCAAAGACCTCAAAGAAGAGAATTACGAATGCCTCCCGAGTGACAAAGAAACTGAATTCTATATAATACCACAGGACATGTACACACCAGTCGCCCTTGATCACCTTAGCGACTCCAACACATACCAGAAAGTTGCTCGTATGTCGTCGGCCAAGACAGTCTAGAGCAAGGTCAACCTGGAAAAACCTCTGCCTACAAAAGGAGTTCCCAACTTTTGTCCAGAAAAGCTTCCTTTCCCCGAACACCGCTTTACCTCGGTTTTATCACCTCATCAAAAACCACAAAACCGGCCCGGACATCAAGATACGACCCATAGTATGCAACAGCAACGGACCAACGTAACGTATCTCATGGTTGCTCGCCAACGACCTTAAACCGATGCTAAAGGATGTTCAAGCACATCTAGAAAACAGCTTAGAACTCATTAATTACATCCAATCCGGCGATCTCACCACCAACAAAACGTTAACATGTCCATGCAGCCTCGATGTGGTATCATTATTGAGGGTTTTGTTCATTTTCAGGAGTACCTTCGAGAGCTTGCAACACAACTCCAACGAGAGGGAAATGTTGTTCTGGTAAGTCATTTTATTTTTGAATATTATTGTTTTATGACGGCACATTGGATCCGAGATGGTGAATGCCCAAAGGGGCGCTAGGCGAATATACGGTATGTGAACTGATCATCGAGATTTCGTGAGCGACCAAAACGCTTGAAAGGTGGTATCCGACCTACAACCTCGTTCCCAGTGTCTCTCTTCTTCGAGAAACATCTTCTTTCCAACATGATCTCTTTTCTAAAGGCGCTGTTACACTGTGCAATATTTTGGTAAAACTTGTCGCGCAACGTCATTGCGAGACAAGTTGCACGAATCATTGCCCAATGCAACATACCTTGCAACGGCCAAAAGCGTTTCGAGACCAGTTGCGCAAACCATTGCAGAAGGTAAGAATTGAGTTCTACTTTCCGCAACGGTTGCAACGAATTTTTTAAGCATTGCGCATTGTAACATCTGTCCTGCAAGTTGTGCCACAACGGTTTGCGCCACCAACCAATGAAAATGTTGCTTTAACCTCATGTGATCATCGAAACGAGACGAGTTGCATGAAACGTTGCTCAGTGTTACACCCGTAAAACAACTTGTTTCGTACTAAGAGAACGTTTGTAGAAATGGCGTTGTGAGACAAGTTGCACGAAAAAATGCACAGTGTAACAGCGCCTTAAATTAACGATTATCGTTAATTCGTAAATGGCTTTGAATTTACTACTATCGTTAATTTAGGACACTGTGTCCCAGGATTTTTGGTAGCAGATAAAATAAGGAAAGTAAAAATTCATATCCGTAGATTGGATTTGAACCCGGAGTATCTACTTTATGAGAACCGCTTCTCTCCGCTTCTCCACTGGTGATCAAGACCTTTAATTAGATTTAATTAAGTCTCCCATAGAATATCGCTGCTAGACTTAAGCTTTGATTTTAAAACGTGCAGTTTTGTCGTGATGTTTGGTGAGCGACATTTGAAAGTGTTTCATATCGTTTGTTGCCGTTTGATAATGACAGAACGGAACGGTTCTATTAAAGAAGAGAAACTAATTTGCATAATCCATAATCGGCACCTGGGCATTACGAGAGAAGAGAATAATGCCCTAGTGCTTGGCTGCTCTTAGCCAATCAGAGTGCGCGTTATATCGCGCATATATATGTGATTCATTTCATATATCATTTCATTTGTTGATTCATTCATGACAGGAAGCACAAATGACCAGTTCCCAACGTCAGTGGCCTCGTAGCTCAGTTGGTTAGAGCGTCGCACCGGAATTGCGAGGTCACGGGTTCAAACCCCGTTGAAGTCCTGAATTTTTCAGGCATCTCTACGCAATTGTAAAAATTGCGTTCATAACTGCGAAGATCATGGCTTCACCTGATTTCATATCCGCAGTTCATATAATGATATTTTAGAATAAAATAGATGTTAATGCTGGTAAGCAAATACTGGGCAGCGCCTGGGAGGAGAGCGTGACTTCCCATCACGTGACTACCTTATTTGGCTATTTCATTCATCCCGCCATGCGAGCCTTCTCAGTTTGACATTTCCAAAGCTCAACTAGTTCTGTTTTTTCCGTTGAGCAATTTAATCTTTGCTGGGGAATTTGCTGACCTCACAAACGCGGTTTTTTACGCCCCTTGCTATCTCAAACCTTTTATTTATTACTGGAACTCGGGAACAATTTATTGAACGGCTTCACACCGTTGTTCCTTCCGCACCATCTTGTAGCTCGCGTACACCAAGCGTCCATCTGACCCGCAGAGAAACGTTCACGCTCCACCGTGAACCCCCTTTACTTCAAGTGCCTCTGCTGAGGAAGTTTCATCCTATATAGACCCACCAATTGTCACCATCCCTGACGATGCGCTGCTTGAAACAGCGGTCAAAACGGTCAAATTTTATTCCAAGATGGCGTCCAAGCAAGAAGAGCTTCACACACAGACACGTCCCCAACCACGTTAGCCACTCTTATTTCCATCATCGTGGACGAAAATCGAGGAATCTACCGCCAAATCAGTTCCTGCTCCAACCTCAATAGCCTCCGCCTCAATCTGTGCAACCTCGACAAACTCCCGCCATTTGCTACTCACCGACGACTTCGACTTCATCGCCAGCCTTCTCAACCATCCCAGTGCCAGCAACAACATTCCTTCCCCATTTTTCAAGGACAGTCGCCGTTATCAGCACATGTTCCAACCAAAGTTAAACGCGCAACATTAAAGGGTGAGTATGTTGAGTTTGTCGCGGTGCTGCCAGAAAACTCGCGCCTCTCAGATAACGACCTTCCCGAGCTTTCCATTTCCTTTATCGGTAAACCACAAAGAGTTCCCCCCTCCTCTCCGAAAAAGTAAGCCCAGCTCGATTCTTGTCGGCATTTTCTGTATGGTTTTCTCAGGGGTGGATCCAGGATTTTTCATGAGTGATTTGCACCAACTAAACTAGGGGGGTTTGGGGGCATGCATGCATGCTCCCCCAAGAAAATTTGAAATTTGGTGCTCTCCGAATGCCATTTTCCCGCACCATCATAACATTAGCCTCGACAGTCATCCATAGATAGTCCTAAATCAGCTATATTAAATCTTTGAAAGCTGCTCCTGTCGTTCCATCCTCACAAAGGTAGAATCCCACAAACCCTTCTCTGACTGTTTTGGTTGAATCAAGAAATCTGATCACCACTGCAGGGCTCGAAATTAACGAAAAAATCCAGTCGCATTTTGCGATAAGATACCAAAATTTAGTCGCAATTTCGCAAATTTTAGTCGCAAAATCGCTGCGCTGCATTGTGTTGTCAGCGGTTTAGCAGAAAAATATGAGCCCGCAGTACTTGTGTGTAAAGAAACTGCTTAAAATGGCGAATGATCGAAGGAATGGAGCTGTGCACGTAACATCGCAGCTAAATTACCATACAATTACGCTACCTTCAGAGAAAATTCACAACGAGAAACAAAATAATTTTGTCATTTATTTATTTATTTGTTTATTTTAGCAAAAGTAGCAGCAAAGTGGCAACTGCTAACCCTTTTGTTTCGAAAGAACGAAGGTGACAACAAGTCGCAAATTTGCGACTTCTCCAGATATTTTAGTCGCAAAGGGAAAAATTTAGTCGCAAATGCGACCGTATTGGTCGCAATTTCGAGCCCTGCACTGAAAGATTTTCTTTGTTTGATACGTCAGCTGCTTCGTCAGACATAATAGAAAAATAATTGCTCTCCCTGATTTCCTGCGACAAATTATTCACTATGATAGCACCCACAGTTGTAATCATCTTGTTTTGACGGGTTTAAGAAATATGCCGCATTTCTGGGTGCAGTTTTCAAGTGACGTTGCAGTGTTTGATCACCGCTGTCAATTCGAAATTCTAATAGTGCCTGAAAGTTTCCAGAAAGACTGGCATTTTGTGGATCATCATCTCGTGGACCTCTGAGGGCTATGTTGTTTCTTTGGCAAAAAATTATTGTCTTGAACAGGGATTTCAGAATTTCGCGATTTGTTTTGATTTGTTGTTGAAGTAAGCTGTTTATCTGTCGATCAATTGGGAGCGATTTTCTTGTCATCTTTCTCAAAAAAAAAAAAAAATTAAAACAAGAAGGATAGTTGATTTCGTGAACTGCAATAAAGGGCTGAAAAATAAGGTTTGGAAGAAATTTGAGCGATTTCTGCAAGTCACTTGAACTACTCTGGATCCACCCCTGGTTCTGCACTTCTCACTTCTTTTCCCCAAAGGGCGGTAGAGCTGTTCCCCTATCAAGCGACCATTCGATTACCCAAAGGAAGTTGCGGGCTTGGCATGGCCTTCCTATGATGTTGACTTTCGTAGGAAAACAGCCACAAACCTCCCCCTCTAAAACAGACATCTAACCCAGGGTCCAAATTAACTTGTACATTTTGACCTGTTTTATGGATACCAGAAAGCAATGACCGCATGGTCTTGTGTATGTGTCAAGCATTATCTTTTCACTTTCAAAAGCGCACATTTTGGAGAGAAAAGGTATCCGACCTCGAATGTACATGTAATAATGAAATCTATCTGCCCCCTTGTTTGTCGAAAATTTCAGCTACGGAAACACTAGTCACACCCTGTCGAACACAATCCGCCATAGTGGTACATTCCTCACACCAGTCCTTGAATCTCTTTACTGAGTCGTTTTTCCCCCTGCAATACATATTTTATGAGAAACAACGGCTTGTGAGGTTATGGAGGTTGTTAGCGGAAAAACTCCTTCATCTCTATTTCAAAACAGTCTCAGGATAAAAAGTAAGACACCTCTTGGCAAACAGATCTGACCTTAACAATGGTGACCAGTTGTGAAATTCTGGTCGCAATTTCAGACCCCGTAACCTGCCTCCAGAATAATCCCCATTCACCCCTGAGGGAGCTCCAGGGAATGGCCCGGAAAAACCACTACTACCTCTACACAGCCCTTCCCGTTGGCCTACGGAGTGCCCCTTCATTTTTAATCAGCTTTCCATATCCCCCTCCCTGTTCGACCTGCTCACAAGTTCACCCTGATCCCTTTTGTTACTCATCTGTGCAATACAGGCTCCTACGGCACGTTTTATGTTTATCTGGCAGCACTTGACAACCTTCACATTGAGTCTGGCTGTCTCCTGGACATTCTGGCGATGCCAGTCCTTCACAAAAGTTTGAGGGGGATCAAGCTCTCCCATGGGAATGCAAGAAGGCTTGCCACCTGATCACCTCATCAGTTCTCCATAGCATCTAAGTATACTAAGTTACAACCTTTTAAGTCTACCAAATGTTGACTCCTTTATGTTATGGGCTGCATTTACCCTTTCATTTTTTGGCAGCGAATTTGCCTGCAATGGCAATTTCGACCCTCAGTCCCACCTTGCTAGAACAGACATTTCTTTCCATCCCAACATCCTTCACCCTACTTCATTTGACACTGCAATTTAAAAGTCCAAAACTGACCCTTTCTGGGAGACAGCCAGGCTCAGTTTTGCAAGGTCAAACTCAGACCTTTATGCATCGTCTGCCCTGCAAGATTATATGCTCAAAACTGCAACTCAAGACCCTGGCCAGCTACTCTTCAGCTTCTCCTGTGGACCATATCTCACCCAGACTTCACACACCAACAACTTATGGTCTCCCTTAAACCTCTGTGACAATGACAGCTCCTCCTCTGCCTCTCACAGCTTTAGTATTGGTGCTGCTACAACCGGCAGAATCACTGGCATTTTCAACTGGCTCTTCAAATTCTGGGTCGCTGGAATCCTAATACATACCAAGCTTACATCAGGACTCCAAAGGAAACAATATGTCAGGTTCCTCAGTCATTGGCCTCTTGCTCCTCCTGCTAACAACCCCCTGGAATCCTTGAAAGCACTTGAGTATCTCATTGAAACTTGGATTTTTCTAACAATCAGTAATGATCTATGACAGTTCCTTGGATAACTTAATTCATATTTTCCTGTATCGTCCTGAACCTATAGTGTTTTCACCTATGGGTACAGCAATCATGTTGGCATCCCCCTGGAAGCCTGCTGTGTGCGTTTGCACCCCCCTTTCATCCCCTTTTCAGCCACATGCCAGCCATCACATGGGTGAAAGCTCTATCCTAAGCTTAATGCCATGTTTCTCCTTTAAAACAAAAAAGGAAAAAGGCGCATTCGGCACTTGAGGGCTTTCTGTGACATTCTCTTTCCTTGGGCTTTCTGCCCTCTCAAGTTCATGTAGTACTATTGGAAATGACTATTTTGACGGAAATGTTTTGCACGAGGGTCCTATCCCCTCCAGCCAAATGTGTTGTGCGAGGGTCCTATCCCCTCCAGCTGAATATTTTGTGTGAGGGTCCTATCCCCTCCAGTCTAATGTTTTGTGCGAGGGTCCTATCCCCTCCAGTCGAATGTTTTTTGTGAGGGTCCTATCCCCTCCTGTCAAATGTTTAGTGCGAGGGTCCTATCCCCTCCAGTGTCAAATGTTTAGTGCGAGGGTCCTATCCCTTCCAGTCAAATTTTTTTTTTGTGCGAGGGTCCTATCCCCTCCATTCAAATGTCTAGTGCGAGGGTCCTATCCCCTCCAGTTAATTGTTTTGTGTGAGGGTCCTATCCCCTCCAGTCTCTATGCGATGCCCATTGGCTTTGGTTTTTTGTTTTATTTTTTATTTATTTTTATTTATTATTATTTATTTTTTATTTTATTTTTATTTTTATGCTCATGTCGTACTTTCGACCCCTATCTCCACTCGTCGGTTCTCTACTTTCACCTTTGGGGCAGGCAATGTTTGCTTTTCGCTATTGCAACTCCGTGGAGATGGGGTCATTTTTTCTCCCTGTCAAATTGGGAGCAAAACCACTAAATGGGCTTCGCACAGGGCACTCCTCGTTTATCTCGGCGTTTTGGGCGGGGAATTGCTGCCTGCGGCACCCGTTCAGCCCTGTGCTGAAGCCCCGTTAGGGAGGGGGCATATTGTTACTCTGCTGGACTGGGCTAACTTAGCCCCAGGACATTATGCCAGCAACTATGCCCGCCTTGCAATACAGGCATGAGGCACCCCCTCGGCTAGTTGCCGAGGCCCCTCATCCGGTGGTCCATACCGGCGGTGGGTATTATCCGCGCCTTGCCAGTACATTCCCTGCCCCTCGTTTACGCCCAAGTTGTGTGTATTGTCTTTTATTGCGCACCAAAGCATTAAATGATATTTTAGAATAAAATAGATGTTAATGCTGGTAAGCAAATACTGGGCAGCGCCTGGGAGGAGAGCGTGACTTCCCATCACGTGACTACCTTATTTGGCTATTTCATTCATCCCGCCATGCGAGCCTTCTCAGTTTGACATTTCCAAAGCTCAACTAGTTCTGTTTTTTCCGTTGAGCAATTTAATCCCCCCCTCCCGCCCTGTTTGCTTTCTGGTTCTCTTGTATTTTATTTTATTTTTTCCTTATGAGCTTCTGTAACCTATTCAATAGTTCTCCTTAATAAAATATGGGCGGGGAATTGCACCCCTTCAGCCCTGTGCTGAAGCCCCGTTAGGGAGGGGGCATATTGTTACTCTGCTGGACTGGGTTAACTTAGCCCCAGGATATTATGCCAGCAACTATGCCCGCCTTGCAATACAGGCATGAGGCACCCCCTCGGCTAGTTGCCGAGGCCCCTCATCCGGTGGTCCATACCGGCGGTGGGTATTATCCGCACCTTGCCAGTACATTCCCTGCCCCTCGTTTACGCCCAAGTTGTGTGTATTGTCTTTTATTGCGCACCAAAGCATTAATGATTCATTTCATATACCATTTCATCATTGATTCATTCCTCAAGGGACCATTAGAACCCACAAATCACCAGCTCCCAACGTCAGTGGCTTCATAGCTCAGTTGGTTAGAGTGTCGCACCGGTATCGCGAGGTCACGGGTTCAAACCCCGTTGAAGTCCTGAATTTTTCAGGCTTCTCTACGTAATTGCTAGAATTGCGTCCATAACTGCGAGGATCATAGCTTTACTTGACTTCATATCCGCAGTTCAATATATGATTTCATTCGTTGATTCATTCATCACGGGAAGCTTAGAACCCACAAATGACCAGCTCCCGACGTCAGTGGCTTTATAGCTCAGTTGCTTAGAGCGTCGCACCGGTCTTGTGAGGTCACAGGTTTAAAGCCCGTTGAAGTCCTGAATCTTCCAGGCTTCTCCACGCTATCGCTAAATTTGTGTTCATAACTGAGGGGATCATAAATGAATGAAGGGGTAGTTTCTAAAGAAACTGTGGTGCTGCGTCGGTGGGGAAGTAGTATACAAAAATTTGGTTTATCAACGGAGTTGATAATGTAAATTGACCACCGTACAGAGATTCTAAAAGCTGACGTTTCGAGCGTTAGCCCTTCGTCAGACGAAGGGCTAACGCTCGAAACGTCAGCTTTTAGAATCTCTGTACGGTGGTCAATTTACATTATCAACTCCGTTGATAAACCAAATTTTGAGAGGATCATAGCTTTACTCTGCGCAATTTTTCGCGCAACTTGTCTCGCCATTGCGAGACAAGTTGCACGAATCATTACTTAATGTAACACACCTTGCAACGACCAAAAACGTTGCGAGACTAGTTTCAGAAACCGTTGCGGAAAGTGGAATTGAGTTCTACTTTCCGCAACTCTTCACGCAACGTTGCAACGAATTTTTAAGCATTGCACAATGTAACATTCGTCCTGCAACTTGTGTTGCAACGGTTTGCGTCACCAGCCAATGAAAATGTTCCTTTAAGCTCTTGTGATCATCGAAACGAGACAAGTTGCATGAAACGTTGCCCGGTGTGAGACCCGTCAATCAACTTGCTTCGTACTGTGAGAACGGTTGTAGAAATGGCATTGCGAGACAAGTTGCGCGAAAAATTGCACATTGTAACAGCACCTTTAGGGTGGATTAAATTTTTTTCTCAGGCATTCTGCGGGTCAAACTGTGGGTGAGCAAATATTTTTACGAACCCTTTGAAAGGTTTAGTTAAATTATATTGATGAGAGTCTTTTTATTTCTAGAATAATGGGGGCAAAGCGCAGAAAGCTTATAAAAAAGCATCGTCTTTTATAAGAAACGATGCTCTTGACATCGTCGCAAAGGTTGGTTTTTTACAGTATTTTAACTGTTTCAATGTTGTCACATACGGGGTAAGATTAGTGAATGCTGATTGGCTGAGACGGAGGGCACTTTTTAGCAATCAAGAGGGCATGATGACTTGATCCTGATTGGTTAAGAGTTTGCTATTCCTGATCAAGCAAAGTTGCAAGATAATGTTCTTCCAGAATTCTTTTGTCCACATGTAAAATACGTTTTAAGCGCCATTTCTGTTGGCAGCAACGATTTATTGAATTGAACTTTAACCGAATGAAAGCGTGTTGAATCGATTGTCAGTTTTCGCGGCACTAAACAGGCTTTCCCTCAACAATTTTGCTCATTATGTGATAAAAATGTACTGTAATCATGATCGCAGTGCGTCCTTGTGCAATTAAAGATTAATTTCACTTGTATTTTCAGAGTTTTCTAAATTGCCCTCGTCGCGAATTTTGTGAAAACTTTGAAAATGCGCCGCGTGAAATTAATCTTTAAGTAATGATCCGTGTAAGGTGGATAGCAATTTCCTTTGTTATGCGGCAACGGGGCTTTCCCCACATAGGAATGTTATCATTTTTACACAGAGAATACATAAACCTACAGGAAAGCCGTGAACGCAATAAAATTCATTTACAGCCCACTTTGAAAGGGTGTTTTTTTGTGTTAAAAGATTTTGACCAATCACAAGAGTTGAAAACAAAAGCCAAGAAACGTTTACAATTTTACATGTTCCCCACATACGATTTCTGTGGAATTCATTTAAACTGAGACCAGATGAAAGATGGAAGATGGTTGGAAAGTAAGGATGAATATAATACTGCTTTTATGAAGTTTTGTTAACTTTTGCTGTTTAAGCCAATCAGAAGTAAGTACAGACCATAGAAAAGTTATCACCTTTTTGCATACCAATTGAATTCCAACATGTTCGTTGCCGTTGTTGCTATCGTTCTTATCTGGACCGTTTCTTAATTGCCCTCGGGCCCATGGGATTACATATGTAACAAATAGATTCCATGTTGCCGTGCACCTGTTCAGTAATTTAAAAGGGAGCTTAAGCACGTGCGTTTTTGAGATGCGGACGGCAACCGGAAGAGAACATTTAGCGTGCTAGGGCAGTGGTGTCTCCTAGACTTTCATACTTATCATCTCTAATGGAGAAAAGATACTTAGCAATGTAAATGTGGTTGTGTAAAGACAAGTTCACTTCCGGTTGCCGTCCGCGTCTCAAAAACGCGCGTGCTTAAGCTCACTAATAGATCACAGATGACGTCAAAATATGGAAAGAACAAAAAGTGGCACATGAGCACATGAGGAGATATCCGAATGTGTCACTGATGTTCTTACCACATTTTGACGTCTTCTGTGATCTATTACTGAACGGACGCACGGCAACATGGAATCTATTTGTTATATATAATAAAGAATTAAACTTTATTCACATAAAAGCTGATGGTGACGTCAATCGTGCGTCTGTCCTCTGATAGATCATAGGCAAGAACCAATCAAAATGCGAGAATAACTTAGGTTATTATATTAACAAATATAGAAAGTAGTGTCACGATAACTTGAAAGTGACTGATTTAGAACTCTCACGCCACATTCTAAGTTAATCAGAAACAAAGGAAAACCAATTGTGATTTGCTTGTAAGAGTTTTCAGCTGCATGGATTTGTTTGTATGACTCAGGAGTTAAAAGGGAGTTTAAGCCGCAAGAAGGACGATAGTGTCGGCGAAATTGCCACTTAGAATATAATATAGCGCTATCGTAAGAATTTCGCGATTAGTCCATCTTTCACAATATGCAAAACAGGCGAACTATAATTCTACAACGGCGGTTTTAAAGGAAAGTGTCTAATCGGCGTGGGTGGGTGGGTCGCGTGTCGTGGGTCGTGGGTCCCTAACCCTAACCCTTTTTTTTTATCAACGACTTGAAATTCTCGAAACAGAGAAGACCTAAGACCTAAGACAAATTTGAACCGAGCACTGAGGGAGCTAATATATATATATATATTTCTTATCTTCAAACAAACACGACCCACGACCCACTCACGCCATTTAGCCTCACCCTTTTAAAGTTAAGGTAAAAAAATTAGCGGTTCGTTGTCGTGTGCTCATGTTGTCGCCAAAACATTTTACGTTGTTGTTGGGTGGAGTGTATTAAAATGCGTGCCGGCACGTGCAGCAGGACTATTTTTCCCCTTTTTTACCAGTGGAGTTTTTGTTTTGTGACGTTGCCGTAGCCGTAGCCGTAGCCGTTCGGCAATGCTTAAGCTCCGTTAAGAAACGACGACGGCTACGACAACGACAACGCCACAAAACAATAATATCATTGGTTAAAAAAGAAAAATATTCGTACTGCTCGTGCGGCACAATTTACTTTTAGGATGTAATGTGCGGCGTGAACGAGATGGAATAATTGCAAAAGACTTGGGAACCTGGCCCGCCATAGTGCAAGGTTATACTTTTAAGGCGACATTTTCGTCGACGTTGCTGTCGGAGATCATAAAGTCCCTTGTCCCGATGGGCGTTATTCGCGCGGCGGCCATATTGGCCATAGACAATAAATTTCGTACCCTAAGCCTCGGGTTGAAATGTTTGGGAACGAGTTTCGGTGGGGCAATGCAAAAGGTTTCATTATCCCTCGGAATTCAACATGGCCGCCGTGTGATTAAAGCCCATTGGCTCATACCAGGATAATACTTGGATTGTGGCTTGTAGGCACTTAATTGAAAATTACTCCGTAAAGGCGCTGTTACACTGTCAAATGTTTCGTGCAACTTGTCTCGCAATGTTTTGGCGACATTGTGGCGGGACAAGTTGCATGAAACATATCCCAGTGTAACATACACTGCAACGGCCAAAATCGTTGCGAGACAAGTTCACCAAGAGCCGTTGCCGAAAGTAGAATTAGGTTCTACTTTTCGTGCAACTTGTCTCGCAACGATTTTGGCCGTTGCAGTGTATGTTACTCTGTGAAATGTTTCATGCAACTTGTCCCCCACAATGTCGCCAAAACATTGCGAGACAAGTTGCACGAAACATTTCGCAGTGTAGGCTCATCAGTTAATTGTGCTGATTCAGAGCCTGACTTGCCAAGGAAAATGATGATTGGTTCGATTTCCAAAAATCGTGCTGTCCATTTGTAGCGTACACAGGCAAATCCTAACGCGTATGAGCAAGCCATTAATCCTACCCTTAATTAAGTGTCCTTGATCTTTTTCTAACGCTTATTCTTCGAATGAACAATTTTGATTTTTCGCTTTTTTGAATTATCCTATTTCTCTTACAGGGCATTGTGACACACTGGGATATTGCTTTTAGTCATGTGGATGAGTTTTTAGCAAAACTCATTAAAAGGGTAAATTTTGCATAGTTTATCTAACAGGACTGCTGACTTTTTCACATGGCTAAGTTTTATGAACATTTTTCTTTAGTCAACGCTTAAATTAAATGCCAGCACAGTTAGTCTTTTTGTTCTCGTAAGAAGCCGTATTTTTGATGGGAATAGTGGAGGCAGTGTGGCCCAGTAGCTGCCCAGTGGTTCGGGTGCTTGCTTTGCAAACGGGAGATCCCGGGTTCAAGACCCGTTCTGTCCATTCGTTGAATTTGATCCTGGAAGTCCCTGGTTCAACTTCTCGGCCGCATTTGTATATAGCCAACTGGTTTGCCTCCGGCCAGTTGGGATTCTTAAGTTGTTGTTGTTCTGTTCTGTTCTCAGCTGTCGTTTCGTTGATTGTGTTTCATTGGCCCTGAAAAGCCCCTGTTGGGAGTGGTCAATTTTAAGTATGTAAATATGTCATAGGGAGGACGAAACGTCATGCTAAAATTTGAGACAGTTGTTTAATTTTAACTCATTCCTTTCCTGTTATCTACAGATTTCTAGGCAAGTTAGAATAAGCTTGCGGTTCTCCGTTTGCTGTTTCACGTAAAGGCGTTGCTAAACTTCTCTAATATTAAAGCTTCCAAGACTGAGTAATAGTTGGCAAAGCCTCTCAATTGCGATATTTATCAGTATAAATCTGCTGAAGAAAAGATTTATTTTTACATATCTCTGAGGACAAAAAGCAAAGATCTATTTTGCTATTGTTTTCCCGTAAAATTTTACTTTTATTTGGTCGCATAACTGTTACCCATACAATACAATAATACAATACATACTTAATTGACCACTCCCCATAGGGGCTTTTCAGGGCCAATGAAACACAACGAAACGACAGAACAGAACAACAACAACAACTGTTAAGAATCCCAACTGGCCAGAGGGAAACCAGTTGGCTATTTACAAGTGCAGCTGGGAAGTTGAACCAGGGACTACCAGGATCAAATTCAACGAGTGGTAAGAGCGGGTCTTGAACCCGGGATCTCCGGATCTCAAGCCAAGCGCCTAACCACTGGGCCACACTGCCCACCTCTGTGACCGAGGGTTTCAAGGGGCATGGTCCTATATCGTAAAATGATACAACAGACTTACTTGCATTCCTGTTTTTAAAAATAAATCTTGCATTGCGAATCACTTTTAAAGCTCATGAAAATCGAAATTTAGAGAACAAATCGGGGAAATATGTTTGCTTTAGTTAATGTCACATTTATCTTACCTTCGACATTTATCTCACCTTTGAAAACCATTTGATTTTAACTGCAGGCTAACTGATGTCTCAACGTCCTATTTTAGCTTGTGCCCTGTTCTTTTTCTTAGGTGCGGTTTGATTTAGGACGCTGTAAACCTCTTCCTAACATATATCACGGACTCACAGATTCTTTGTGCAAACATTATGCAGCAGGAATGGTACGATTTATAGAAATTGGAGCCGTTTTCAGTTGAGTGTCGAGCCTCTAAACCCATGTCGTGATGTATAGGAAACTCGATTGGCCAACTGAACAATTTCACTCCTTTTGTTAAGAACTGTTTTTTTGAACAGTTGTAGAAAGGCAGGTCAAAAGTAGAAGTGGTTATCTTTTTGCCTGCTCGTGGAAATTTTCCGGGTCCTTGCGTCAAGTACTAATTGTTGGCTTGTGCTCTGCTTCTTACTTGAGACTGTGCAAATCATCCTCGAGTTGATACAAGTGAGATGACTCACTCATTCACTCACTTGCTCACTCACCCACTCACTCTCGTTTTTGTCCGTCTTGTCATTCATCGGTCGACGCTCAGTTGAAAACCAATCCTTCTTCAAAAAGAAAGGAAATATTAATAGTTTTGAAGAGATGGTATTTTTTTAGTGGTGACTCGGGAATACTCGGGAAAAATCCGAGTGCTCCTTAACAGGAGTCGAACCTACGACCGTGGCGTCCTTCCGATTATCAGTACGGATGCTCTACCACTTAGCAAAAAGGGCTGATCGGAAAAATCCGAGTGGAATCGAACATACGACCTTCCGATTATCATTTCGGATTCTCCACTACTAAGCTATAGGACGTATACCGCTTAGTAAGTAGAGCATCCGAGCTAGTAATCGAAAGGTCATTTCCATCTCAGTTTTCATTTCAGGGAGTATTTATTTCTAATAGTTGACAGGATCATTTTCTTTTAGAACGCAGCTTGGGTTGCGTTTGGTCTTGATGCTCTTGTTCTTCTAATCTGCATTGTCCTTTGTGTACGAGCCTCGAAACATTTTCGCCGCGCGTCAGCTATGCAAGAAATCGACGAACCAGGTAAGACGGACTATTTTAAGTCGATATGGTAGAAGTGGCGTAGACGAGGAGTTTTTATTTTTCCTAAGGAAACCAACAGTATCAGGGCCGTAGGCAGTATGAGGCAAACCGAGGCACTTGCCTCAGTCATTTTTTCGTGATTCTTTAAAATAAAGGGTGATTCCAGTGTTGTCTTTAAAATGTAGTCATCATAAACACCTAAAATACCTACGAAGAGAATTTAACCATGGATATTGCCTCAGTCATAATTTTTTTCTGGCTACGGCACTGAGTATGGTGAGAAATAAGTGTATTTTGTTAAAATACACCTTACTGTGAAAATGCATGCTTGTTTTGCGCTCGTGTGTTTTTCTCCCAATCTCCTGTCTTCTTCCTCTAGTCTACTTGAGTTACTTCTCTTGTGTACGAAAAGCAGCCTACATAATTGATTTCACATGGGCGGAGATTGGAGCCAAGGGAAAGGAAAGGCTCCACTCTCTACTCTTTGCTTATCCCCACCCCTTCGGTTGCAATATTTTTTCTCCCCAACCTCCTGTCGCCTCACCAATTCAAGTTGGCAGACAAACATTTCGCTAAGAAGTATACAAAGCGCTCGTCCGCTAAAAAACGTGCACTTCTGGCTGCAAAACAAAAGGAAAGAGTGACTGGCGTGCCAGCTATGTATTCTTATTGGAACTCGCGTAATGCGGCACACTCTTATTCGTACTTCACGGCTGCATCGTTATGAAAATATCCCCTGGTTTTTTCTTGTCGTCTCTTGGACTCTTGGAGTCACATCGCCCCAAACACCATAGTGTTCGTAGGTTGCTGGAGCGACTAATATTTGTGTTGTTTCAAGTAGCGTGTGGGTGTGATTCAATAGTTCTAATCTACTCATTTCTCCTCAAAATTGATCCTTTTGGTTCGCCTTTTCAGATTCAGAGGGCGAAGTGGTTGTATTAAAGATGGTGCACAAAACTGATAGTCAACAGTTAGTTCTTTAGTCAGGTTCACTTTTGCATTTGCTTTCGTCGCAGCAACTTAGTTACATTTTTTTACACACAAAATACATCTTAAAAGATGGGTGTTTGCGGATAAAACCCACGGGCTTAAGAGTGTTCACACACCTATTCCAAGTGACAAAAAGGACAAGGAATTTTGATAAATTTATTAATTAGTTTCAGTTAAAAGTACACAAAGAAAATACAGTGGAACCTCTCCTTTGGGACTCCTCTATTAAGGGAACACCTCCATTCAGGGACACAGAATTTGGTCCCGGAAAAATGTTCATACTAATATTTCACTTCAAACCAACCGCTATTCAGGGGACACCTGCCTTGGTCCCGAAGATGTCTCTTGAATGGAGGTTCGTTCCACTGTTATAACTTATAGTTGAATTGAAGGTTATTCTTGGTTTCTCACGTGAGGAAATAGAAGCTTAAATTTATTTGAAAGCTTTCAGGAGATGAAGAGCTTTGAGTTAGTAGAAGTACACTCCTGTACTGACTATTTTCAAAGTGAGTCCAAGTGAGAAACTGTCGTGATGGTAATAAGTTTTACTTTTCATATTTTAAACTTTTTGCGAACTTGCTCATTTTAACAACGAACTTTATTTAAGTGTGAAGGTGTATTTATTGCTGGGGCACTAATCGGGGAAACTGAACGGCAAATCAATTCAACTCATATCAAATCATAGGGTGGTTTTTTAGGGTCATTTAACATTTCTTTTTGTTCTGGAAAATGTTGGATGGATTTGAAGCCGTTTGAACAGTTCGTTCAACAGTTGTAAACATACGCATGCTCACGTAAGGTCCTAAATCTGGACTGGAGCGTTTTGTTTCTTAATAGAGTTACTGGCAATCAAAGTGTTGGTTCCACTGTTTGCGCGATGCGAGAACCGTTTAAGCGGCATCCGCACAGCTTTGTCGGTTGCATTCAACATTTGCAACCTACGGTTTAACTTTTTTTGAGCGAACAGTGCTTCTTGTGTTTTTAATAGTACATCGCGATTGGCTGATTTCGATCCTCTGTCGTTCTGCTTCAACTGCCCGCCAATATCGCGGCAGTGATTGACGGCAGTGACAAATGAAATCGTTGAGTCAGTGGAATTTAAATTGCAGGGCCTGAACTTCTATGACATGCGCAATAATATTTTCAGTGTTAAACTGGAAGTTATTTTAATCTTTTATAATTGTAGAATTTATTGTTGTAATAAATAGTATTAAAGACAGTGCGTGAGATTTTTTCTCCCGTACATGGAAAACTTGCTTGTCATGTAGTGAATGTTTTTAGCAGGGCTTCTTTCATTGCCCTGGCGTTGTTGTACACATTTTAAATAAAAACAATTTCATCAGGGATTCGTACGTTTTACATTCCAACACTGAAACAATATGTTAGAAACAAGTAAACGCAGTAAAGAAATTCGCCGCGTCGCGCAAAAATTCGCCTTTCCTTGCACATTGTCTAATTCTAAATCTAAAGGTAAGTATTTTTATTCCATAGATAATCTACTTTTTTATTATCAACGTACGCACAGCAAGCGAACGTTACAGAATAAGGAGTTATCTCAAGATTTGCTTCTCGAGATGAAAAGTGTGATTTCTTTACGGACCATCGCAATAAAAAAGATTATTTACTTTGTCTTTTGAGAGAAATTGGAATTATAAGTACCCTAAGTTAAAAACTAATAGGATAAACATTTCAATTGACAACACTGACTGTAAAAAATCATAACGCCTAAAATTCTACATTTACCTTAATCCTGGCAATTAAGAAAAACACTCACTCAGGCGAAGGGTTTTTAAAAATTAACCTTAAAAACCTAAACAATCTCCTTTTTCAGCTAGTTCCAGAGGAAAGACACTGCTTATGATAATTAGTTTTGCCTTGATATGAGTGAAGAAGGTCTTCGGAAAAGGTCATGCATATTGATTTTGAATAAGAGCCTCTGAGATGACCCTGACAACCCCTATCAAACCGGGGCCCTACGTACGGGTTTTGTTCTCCCACCTGTAGCTCAACGTCGCACTGAATGGTCTCACAGTCCCTACGGGCCCCGTGGTGGAATGAAAATGAAGGCGTATGTGATGGTGAGAGCAGATGCGTGCGCAAAAGTGAGTAGCTGTGCGGTCACTACCACAGGGTGGAAAAGTACTGCTAAATCCCTTTTCGTACCCTGAGGAGCGAAAAGAATTCCATTCCTTCTGAAATCGACTGTGCCTGAACGGATAAAGAAGGGGTTTACCAGCGAGTTTAAGCTGAAACCCGTGACTGGAAGCCAACCCTCCGACAATAAGAAGAGCGCGCAGTCTCCAAAAGGCATTTCCCGCTGTCATGTTAGAAAGGCCTGCGAAGTTTATAAACGTATAGGATGAGCAGAACAGTTGGCAAGGTAACTAAAATGAACTTTGTGGACACCAAGGATGGCAATTTTTCGCGCCAGTTTTGCCTCTCGTTTGATGCCAAATTGCATGCTGGACTTTCGCGTGTAGCAAAAGATTAAAACATAAAGCACAAGACTAATCAAACTAAAGGAACCACAAACATGGCGGAAATTGCAGAGAGTTATGTTAGTGGT
>NW_027180122.1:0-16041 GCF_036669925.1 Montipora capricornis | reverse complement strand
ATTTTAAAAAAGTTAAAATTACAGTGCCAGTCTAAAATTGTGCAAAACGTTCGTTTTAGCCTCTAAATAACACGTTTTATGAAAACTGCTATTTTGCAGTGTTTGCAGCAGTTTTCCAGTAAAAACAGAAAAAATGTTTATCATGAGCAATTTTTTAAAAAGTTAAAATTACAGTGCCAGTGCAAAATTGTGCAAAACGTTCGTTTTAGCGTCTAAATAACACGTTTTATGAAAACTGCTATTTTGCAGTGTTTGCAGCAGTTTTCCAGTAAAAAGAGCAAAAACGTTTATCATGACCAATTTTTAAAAAAGTTAAAATTACAGTGCCAGTGCAAAATTGTGCAAAACGTTCGTTTTAGCGTCTAAATAACACGTTTTATGAAAACTGCTATTTTGCAGTGTTTGCAGCAGTTTTCCAGTAAAAACAGCAAAAACGTTTATTATGACCAATTTTTAAAAAAGTTAAAATTACAGTGCCAGTGCAAAATTGTGCAAAACGTTCGTTTTAGCCTCTAAATAACACGTTTTATGAAAACTGCTATTTTGCAGTGTTGCAGCAGTTTTCCAGTAAAAAAAGCAAAAACGTGTATCATGACCAATTTTTAAAAAAGTTAAAATTACAGTGCCAGTGCAAAATTGTGCAAAACGTTCGTTTTAGCGTCTAAATAACACGTTTTATGAAAACTGCTATTTTGCAGTGTTTGCAGCAGTTTTCCAGTAAAAACAGCAAAAACTTTTATCATGACCAATTTTTAAAAAAGTTAAAATTACAGTGCCAGTGCAAAATTGTGCAAAACGTTCGTTTTAGCCTCTAAATAACACGTTTTATGAAAACTGCTATTTTGCAGTGTTTGCAGCAGTTTTCCAGTAAAAACAGCAAAAACGTTTATAATGACCAATTTTTAAAAAAGTTAAAATTACAGTGCCAGTGCAAAATTGTGCAAAACGTTCGTTTTAGCGTCTAAATAACACGTTTTATGAAAACTGCTATTTTGCAGTGTTTGGAGCAGTTTTCCAGTAAAAAACGCAAAAACGTTTATCATGACCAATTTTAAAAAAGTTAAAATTACAGTGCCAGTGCAAAATTGTGCAAAACGTTCGTTTTAGCGTCTAAATAACACGTTTTATGAAAACTGCTATTTTGCAGTGTTTGCAGCAGTTTTCCAGTAAAAACAGAAAAAAACGTTTATCATGACCAATTTTTAAAAAAGTTAAAATTACAGTGCCAGTGCAAAATTGTGCAAAACGTTCGTTTTAGCCTCTAAATAACACGTTTTATGAAAACTGCTATTTTTGCAGTGTTTGCAGCAGTTTTCCAGTAAAAACAGAAAAAACGTTTATCATGACCAATTTTTAAAAAAGTTAAAATTACAGTGCCAGTGCAAAATTGTGCAAAAACGTTCGTTTTAGCCTCTAAATAACACGTTTTATGAAAACTGCTATTTTGCAGTGTTTGCAGCAGTTTTCCAGTAAAAACAGCAAAAACGTTTATCATGACCAATTTTTAAAAAAAGTTAAAATTACAGTGCCAGTGCAAAATTGTGCAAAACGTTCGTTTTAGCGTCTAAATATTACGTTTTAGGAAAACTGCTATTTTGCAGTGTTAGCAGCAGTTTTCCAGAAAAAACAGCAAAAACCTATAACATGACCAATTTTTAAAAAAGTTAAAATTACAGTGCCAGTGCAAAATTGTGCAAAACGTTCGTTTTAGCCTCTAAATAACTCGTTTGATGGAAACTGCTATTTTGCAGTGTTTGCAGCAGTTTTCCAGTAAAAGCAGCAAAAACGTTTATCATGACCAATTTTTAAAAAAGTTAAAATTACAGTGCCAGTGCAAAATTGTGCAAAACGTTCGTTTTAGCCTCTAAATAACACGTTTTATGAAAACTGCTATTTTGCAGTGTTTGCAGCAGTTTTCCAGTAAAAACAGCAAAAACGTTTATCATGACCAATTTTTAAAAAAGTTAAAATTACGGTGCCAGTGCAAAATTGTGCAAAACGTTCGTTTTAGCCTCTAAATAACACGTTTTATGAAAACTGCTATTTTGCAGTGTTTGCAGCAGTTTTCCAGTAAAAACAGCAAAAACGTTTATCATGACCAATTTTTAAAAAAGTTAAAATTACAGTGCCAGTGCAAAATTGTGCAAAACGTTCGTTTTAGCCTCTAAATAACACGTTTTATGAAAACTGCTATTTTGCCGTGTTTGCAGCAGTTTTCCAGTAAAAACAGCAAAAACGTTTATCATGACCAATTTTTAAAAAAGTTAAAATTACAGTGCCAGTGCAAAATTGTGCAAAACGTTCGTTTTAGCGTCTAAATAACACGTTTTATGAAAACTGCTATTTTGCAGTGTTTGCAGCAGTTTTCCAGTAAAAACAGCAAAAACGTTTATCATGACCAATTTTTAAAAAAGTTAAAATTACAGTGCCAGTGCAAAATTGTGCAAAACGTTCGTTTTAGCCTCTAAATAACACGTTTTATGAAAACTGCTATTTTGCAGTGTTTGCAGCAGTTTTCCAGTAAAAACAGCAAAAACGTTTATCATGACCAATTTTTAAAAAAGTTAAAATTACAGTGCCAGTGCAAAATTGTGCAAAACGTTCGTTTTAGCCTCTAAATAACACGTTTTATGAAAACTGCTATTTTGCAGTGTTTGCAGCAGTTTTCCAGTAAAAACAGCAAAAACGTTTATCATGACCAATTTTTAAAAAAGTTAAAATTACAGTGCCAGTGCAAAATTGTGCAAAACGTTCGTTTTAGCCTCTAAATAACACGTTTTATGAAAACTGCTATTTTGCAGTGTTTGCAGCAGTTTTCCAGTAAAAACAGCAAAAACGTTTATCATGACCAATTTTTAAAAAAGTTAAAATTACAGTGCCAGTGCAAAATTGTGCAAAACGTTCGTTTTAGCCTCTAAATAACACGTTTTATGAAAACTGCTATTTTGCAGTGTTTGCAGCAGTTTTCCAGTAAAAACAGCAAAAACGTTTATCATGACCAATTTTTAAAAAAGTTAAAATTACAGTGCCAGTGCAAAATTGTGCAAAACGTTCGTTTTAGCCTCTAAATAACACGTTTTATGAAAACTGCTATTTTGCAGTGTTTGCAGCAGTTTTCCAGTAAAAACAGCAAAAACGTTTATCATGACCAATTTTAAAAAAGTTAAAATTACAGTGCCAGTGCAAAATTGTGCAAAACGTTCGTTTTAGCCTCTAAATAACACGTTTTATGAAAACTGCTATTTTGCAGTGTTTGCAGCAGTTTTCCAGTAAAAACAGCAAAAACGTTTATCATGACCAATTTTTAAAAAAGTTAAAATTACAGTGCCAGTGCAAAATTGTGCAAAACGTTCGTTTTAGCCTCTAAATAACACGTTTTATGAAAACTGCTATTTTGCAGTGTTTGCAGCAGTTTTCCAGTAAAAACAGCAAAAACGTTTATCATGACCAATTTTAAAAAAGTTAAAATTACAGTGCCAGTGCAAAATTGTGCAAAACGTTCGTTTTAGCCTCTAAATAACACGTTTTATGAAAACTGCTATTTTGCAGTGTTTGCAGCAGTTTTCCAGTAAAAACAGCAAAAACGTTTATCATGACCAATTTTTAAAAAAGTTAAAATTACAGTGCCAGTGCAAAATTGTGCAAAACGTTCGTTTTAGCCTCTAAATAACACGTTTTATGAAAACTGCTATTTTGCAGTGTTTGCAGCAGTTTTCCAGTAAAAACAGCAAAAACGTTTATCATGACCAATTTTTAAAAAAGTTAAAATTACAGTGCCAGTGCAAAATTGTGCAAAACGTTCGTTTTAGCCTCTAAATAACACGTTTTATGAAAACTGCTATTTTGCAGTGTTTGCAGCAGTTTTCCAGTAAAAACAGCAAAAACGTTTATCATGACCAATTTTTAAAAAAGTTAAAATTACAGTGCCAGTGCAAAATTGTGCAAAACGTTCGTTTTAGCCTCTAAATAACACGTTTTATGAAAACTGCTATTTTGCAGTGTTTGCAGCAGTTTTCCAGTAAAAACAGCAAAAACGTTTATCATGACCAATTTTTAAAAAAGTTAAAATTACAGTGCCAGTGCAAAATTGTGCAAAACGTTCGTTTTAGCCTCTAAATAACACGTTTTATGAAAACTGCTATTTTGCAGTGTTTGCAGCAGTTTTCCAGTAAAAACAGCAAAAACGTTTATCATGACCAATTTTTAAAAAAGTTAAAATTACAGTGCCAGTGCAAAATTGTGCAAAACGTTCGTTTTAGCCTCTAAATAACACGTTTTATGAAAACTGCTATTTTGCAGTGTTTGCAGCAGTTTTCCAGTAAAAACAGCAAAAACGTTTATCATGACCAATTTTTAAAAAAGTTAAAATTACAGTGCCAGTGCAAAATTGTGCAAAACGTTCGTTTTAGCCTCTAAATAACACGTTTTATGAAAACTGCTATTTTGCAGTGTTTGCAGCAGTTTTCCAGTAAAAACAGCAAAAACGTTTATCATGACCAATTTTTAAAAAAGTTAAAATTACAGTGCCAGTGCAAAATTGTGCAAAACGTTCGTTTTAGCCTCTAAATAACACGTTTTATGAAAACTGCTATTTGCAGTGTTTGCAGCAGTTTTCCAGTAAAAACAGCAAAAACGTTTATCATGACCAATTTTTAAAAAAGTTAAAATTACAGTGCCAGTGCAAAATTGTGCAAAACGTTCGTTTTAGCCTCTAAATAACACGTTTTATGAAAACTGCTATTTTGCAGTGTTTGCAGCAGTTTTCCAGTAAAAACAGCAAAAACGTTTATCATGACCAATTTTTAAAAAAGTTAAAATTACAAAAATTACAGTGCCAGTGCAAAATTGTGCAAAACGTTCGTTTTAGCCTCTAAATAACACGTTTTATGAAAACTGCTATTTTGCAGTGTTTGCAGCAGTTTTCCAGTAAAAACAGCAAAAACGTTTATCATGACCAATTTTTAAAAAAGTTAAAATTACAGTGCCAGTGCAAAATTGTGCAAAACGTTCGTTTTAGCCTCTAAATAACACGTTTTATGAAAACTGCTATTTTGCAGTGTTTGCAGCAGTTTTCCAGTAAAAACAGCAAAAACGTTTATCATGACCAATTTAAAAAAAGTTAAAATTACAGTGCCAGTGCAAAATTGTGCAAAACGTTCGTTTTAGCCTCTAAATAACACGTTTTATGAAAACTGCTATTTTGCAGTGTTTGCAGCAGTTTTCCAGTAAAAACAGCAAAAACGTTTATCATGACCAATTTAAAAAAAGTTAAAATTACAGTGCCAGTGCAAAATTGTGCAAAACGTTCGTTTTAGCGTCTAAATAACACGTTTTATGAAAACTGCTATTTTGCAGTGTTTGCAGCAGTTTTCCAGTAAAAACAGCAAAAACGTTTATCATGACCAATTTTTAAAAAAGTTAAAATTACAGTGCCAGTGCAAAATTGTGCAAAACGTTCGTTTTAGCCTCTAAATAACACGTTTTATGAAAACTGCTATTTTGCAGTGTTTGCAGCAGTTTTCCAGTAAAAACAGCAAAAACGTTTATCATGACCAATTTTTAAAAAAGTTAAAATTACAGTGCCAGTGCAAAATTGTGCAAAACGTTCGTTTTAGCGTCTAAATAACACGTTTTATGAAAACTGCTATTTTGCAGTGTTTGCAGCAGTTTTCCAGTAAAAACAGCAAAAACGTTTATCATGACCAATTTTTAAAAAAGTTAAAATTACAGTGCCAGTGCAAAATTGTGCAAAACGTTCGTTTTAGCCTCTAAATAACACGTTTTATGAAAACTGCTATTTTGCAGTGTTTGCAGCAGTTTTCCAGTAAAAACAGCAAAAACGTTTATCATGACCAATTTTTAAAAAAGTTAAAATTACAGTGCCAGTGCAAAATTGTGCAAAACGTTCGTTTTAGCCTCTAAATAACACGTTTTATGAAAACTGCTATTTTGCAGTGTTTGCAGCAGTTTTCCAGTAAAAACAGCAAAAACGTTTATCATGACCAATTTTTAAAAAAGTTAAAATTACAGTGCCAGTGCAAAATTGTGCAAAACGTTCGTTTTAGCCTCTAAATAACACGTTTTATGAAAACTGCTATTTTGCAGTGTTTGCAGCAGTTTTCCAGTAAAAACAGCAAAAACGTTTATCATGACCAATTTTTAAAAAAGTTAAAATTACAGTGCCAGTGCAAAATTGTGCAAAACGTTCGTTTTAGCCTCTAAATAACACGTTTTATGAAAACTGCTATTTTGCAGTGTTTGCAGCAGTTTTCCAGTAAAAACAGCAAAAACGTTTATCATGACCAATTTTTAAAAAAGTTAAAATTACAGTGCCAGTGCAAAATTGTGCAAAACGTTCGTTTTAGCCTCTAAATAACACGTTTTATGAAAACTGCTATTTTGCAGTGTTTGCAGCAGTTTTCCAGTAAAAACAGCAAAAACGTTTATCATGACCAATTTTTAAAAAAGTTAAAATTACAGTGCCAGTGCAAAATTGTGCAAAACGTTCGTTTTAGCCTCTAAATAACACGTTTTATGAAAACTGCTATTTTGCAGTGTTTGCAGCAGTTTTCCAGTAAAAACAGCAAAAACTTTTATCATGACCAATTTTTAAAAAAGTTAAAATTACAGTGCCAGTGCAAAATTGTGCAAAACGTTCGTTTTAGCCTCTAAATAACACGTTTTATGAAAACTGCTATTTTGCAGTGTTTGCAGCAGTTTTCCAGTAAAAACAGCAAAAACGTTTATCATGACCAATTTTTAAAAAAGTTAAAATTACAGTGCCAGTGCAAAATTGTGCAAAACGTTCGTTTTAGCCTCTAAATAACACGTTTTATGAAAACTGCTATTTTGCAGTGTTTGCAGCAGTTTTCCAGTAAAAACAGCAAAAACTTTATCATGACCAATTTTTAAAAAAGTTAAAATTACAGTGCCAGTGCAAAATTGTGCAAAACGTTCGTTTTAGCCTCTAAATAACACGTTTTATGAAAACTGCTATTTTGCAGTGTTTGCAGCAGTTTTCCAGTAAAAACAGCAAAAACGTTTATCATGACCAATTTTTAAAAAAGTTAAAATTACAGTGCCAGTGCAAAATTGTGCAAAACGTTCGTTTTAGCCTCTAAATAACACGTTTTATGAAAACTGCTATTTTGCAGTGTTTGCAGCAGTTTTCCAGTAAAAACAGCAAAAACGTTTATCATGACCAATTTTTAAAAAAGTTAAAATTACAGTGCCAGTGCAAAATTGTGCAAAACGTTCGTTTTAGCCTCTAAATAACACGTTTTATGAAAACTGCTATTTTGCAGTGTTTGCAGCAGTTTTCCAGTAAAAACAGCAAAAACGTTTATCATGACCAATTTTTAAAAAAGTTAAAATTACAGTGCCAGTGCAAAATTGTGCAAAACGTTCGTTTTAGCCTCTAAATAACACGTTTTATGAAAACTGCTATTTTGCAGTGTTTGCAGCAGTTTTCCAGAAAAACAGCAAAAATGTTTATCATGACCAATTTTTAAAAAAGTTAAAATTACAGTGCCAGTGCAAAATTGTGCAAAACGTTCGTTTTAGCCTCTAAATAACACGTTTTATGAAAACTGCTATTTTGCAGTGTTTGCAGCAGTTTTCCAGTAAAAACAGCAAAAACGTTTATCATGACCAATTTTTAAAAAAGTTAAAATTACAGTGCCAGTGCAAAATTGTGCAAAACGTTCGTTTTAGCCTCTAAATAACACGTTTTATGAAAACTGCTATTTTGCAGTGTTTGCAGCAGTTTTCCAGTAAAAACAGCAAAAACTTTATCATGACCAATTTTTAAAAAAGTTAAAATTACAGTGCCAGTGCAAAATTGTGCAAAACGTTCGTTTTAGCCTCTAAATAACACGTTTTATGAAAACTGCTATTTTGCAGTGTTTGCAGCAGTTTTCCAGTAAAAACAGCAAAAACGTTTATCATGACCAATTTTTAAAAAAGTTAAAATTACAGTGCCAGTGCAAAATTGTGCAAAACGTTCGTTTTAGCCTCTAAATAACACGTTTTATGAAAACTGCTATTTTGCAGTGTTTGCAGCAGTTTTCCAGTAAAAACAGCAAAAACGTTTATCATGACCAATTTTTAAAAAAGTTAAAATTACAGTGCCAGTGCAAAATTGTGCAAAACGTTCGTTTTAGCCTCTAAATAACACGTTTTATGAAAACTGCTATTTTGCAGTGTTTGCAGCAGTTTTCCAGTAAAAACAGCAAAAACGTTTATCATGACCAATTTTTAAAAAAGTTAAAATTACAGTGCCAGTGCAAAATTGTGCAAAACGTTCGTTTTAGCCTCTAAATAACACGTTTTATGAAAACTGCTATTTTGCAGTGTTTGCAGCAGTTTTCCAGTAAAAACAGCAAAAACGTTTATCATGACCAATTTTTAAAAAAAGTTAAAATTACAGTGCCAGTGCAAAATTGTGCAAAAACGTTCGTTTTAGCCTCTAAATAACACGTTTTATGAAAACTGCTATTTTGCAGTGTTTGCAGCAGTTTTCCAGTAAAAACAGCAAAAACGTTTATCATGACCAATTTTTAAAAAAGTTAAAATTACAGTGCCAGTGCAAAATTGTGCAAAACGTTCGTTTTAGCCTCTAAATAACACGTTTTATGAAAACTGCTATTTTGCAGTGTTTGCAGCAGTTTTCCAGTAAAAACAGCAAAAACGTTTATCATGACCAATTTTTAAAAAAGTTAAAATTACAGTGCCAGTGCAAAATTGTGCAAAACGTTCGTTTTAGCCTCTAAATAACACGTTTTATGAAAACTGCTATTTTGCAGTGTTTGCAGCAGTTTTCCAGTAAAAACAGCAAAAACGTTTATCATGACCAATTTTTAAAAAAGTTAAAATTACAGTGCCAGTGCAAAATTGTGCAAAACGTTCGTTTTAGCCTCTAAATAACACGTTTTATGAAAACTGCTATTTTGCAGTGTTTGCAGCAGTTTTCCAGTAAAAACAGCAAAAACGTTTATCATGACCAATTTTCAAAAAAAGTTAAAATTACAGTGCCAGTGCAAAATTGTGCAAAACGTTCGTTTTAGCCTCTAAATAACACGTTTTATGAAAACTGCTATTTTGCAGTGTTTGCAGCAGTTTTCCAGTAAAAACAGCAAAAACGTTTATCATGACCAATTTTTAAAAAAGTTAAAATTACAGTGCCAGTGCAAAATTGTGCAAAACGTTCGTTTTAGCCTCTAAATAACACGTTTTATGAAAACTGCTATTTTGCAGTGTTTGCAGCAGTTTTCCAGTAAAAACAGCAAAAACGTTTATCATGACCAATTTTTAAAAAAGTTAAAATTACAGTGCCAGTGCAAAATTGTGCAAAACGTTCGTTTTAGCCTCTAAATAACACGTTTTATGAAAACTGCTATTTTGCAGTGTTTGCAGCAGTTTTCCAGTAAAAACAGCAAAAACGTTTATCATGACCAATTTTTAAAAAAGTTAAAATTACAGTGCCAGTGCAAAATTGTGCAAAACGTTCGTTTTAGCCTCTAAATAACACGTTTTATGAAAACTGCTATTTTGCAGTGTTTGCAGCAGTTTTCCAGTAAAAACAGCAAAAACGTTTATCATGACCAATTTTTAAAAAAGTTAAAATTACAGTGCCAGTGCAAAATTGTGCAAAACGTTCGTTTTAGCCTCTAAATAACACGTTTTATGAAAACTGCTATTTTGCAGTGTTTGCAGCAGTTTTCCAGTAAAAACAGCAAAAACGTTTATCATGACCAATTTTTAAAAAAGTTAAAATTACAGTGCCAGTGCAAAATTGTGCAAAACGTTCGTTTTAGCCTCTAAATAACACGTTTTATGAAAACTGCTATTTTGCAGTGTTTGCAGCAGTTTTCCAGTAAAAACAGCAAAAACGTTTATCATGACCAATTTGAAAAAACTTAAAATTACAGTGCCAGTGCAAAATTGTGCAAAACGTTCGTTTTAGCCTCTAAATAACACGTTTTATGAAAACTGCTATTTTGCAGTGTTTGCAGCAGTTTTCCAGTAAAAACAGCAAAAACGTTTATCATGACCAATTTTTAAAAAAGTTAAAATTACAGTGCCAGTGCAAAATTGTGCAAAACGTTCGTTTTAGCCTCTAAATAACACGTTTTATGAAAACTGCTATTTTGCAGTGTTTGCAGCAGTTTTCCAGTAAAAACAGCAAAAACGTTTATCATGACCAATTTTTAAAAAAGTTAAAATTACAGTGCCAGTGCAAAATTGTGCAAAACGTTCGTTTTAGCCTCTAAATAACACGTTTATGAAAACTGCTATTTTGCAGTGTTTGCAGCAGTTTTCCAGTAAAAACAGCAAAAAACGTTTATCATGACCAATTTTTAAAAAAGTTAAAATTACAGTGCCAGTGCAAAATTGTGCAAAACGTTCGTTTTAGCCTCTAAATAACACGTTTTATGAAAACTGCTATTTTGCAGTGTTTGCAGCAGTTTTCCAGTAAAAACAGCAAAAACGTTTATCATGACCAATTTTTAAAAAAGTTAAAATTACAGTGCCAGTGCAAAATTGTGCAAAACGTTCGTTTTAGCCTCTAAATAACACGTTTTATGAAAACTGCTATTTTGCAGTGTTTGCAGCAGTTTTCCAGTAAAAACAGCAAAAACGTTTATCATGACCAATTTTTAAAAAAGTTAAAATTACAGTGCCAGTGCAAAATTGTGCAAAACGTTCGTTTTAGCCTCTAAATAACACGTTTTATGAAAACTGCTATTTTGCAGTGTTTGCAGCAGTTTTCCAGTAAAAACAGCAAAAACGTTTATCATGACCAATTTTTAAAAAAGTTAAAATTACAGTGCCAGTGCAAAATTGTGCAAAACGTTCGTTTTAGCCTCTAAATAACACGTTTTATGAAAACTGCTATTTTGCAGTGTTTGCAGCAGTTTTCCAGTAAAAACAGCAAAAACGTTTATCATGACCAATTTTTAAAAAAGTTAAAATTACAGTGCCAGTGCAAAATTGTGCAAAACGTTCGTTTTAGCCTCTAAATAACACGTTTTATGAAAACTGCTATTTTGCAGTGTTTGCAGCAGTTTTCCAGTAAAAACAGCAAAAACGTTTATCATGACCAATTTGAAAAAACTTAAAATTACAGTGCCAGTGCAAAATTGTGCAAAACGTTCGTTTTAGCCTCTAAATAACACGTTTTATGAAAACTGCTATTTTGCAGTGTTTGCAGCAGTTTTCCAGTAAAAACAGCAAAAACGTTTATCATGACCAATTTTTAAAAAAGTTAAAATTACAGTGCCAGTGCAAAATTGTGCAAAACGTTCGTTTTAGCCTCTAAATAACACGTTTTATGAAAACTGCTATTTTGCAGTGTTTGCAGCAGTTTTCCAGTAAAAACAGCAAAAACGTTTATCATGACCAATTTTAAAAAAGTTAAAATTACAGTGCCAGTGCAAAATTGTGCAAAACGTTCGTTTTAGCCTCTAAATAACACGTTTTATGAAAACTGCTATTTTGCAGTGTTTGCAGCAGTTTTCCAGTAAAAACAGCAAAAACGTTTATCATGACCAATTTTTAAAAAAGTTAAAATTACAGTGCCAGTGCAAAATTGTGCAAAACGTTCGTTTTAGCCTCTAAATAACACGTTTTATGAAAACTGCTATTTGCAGTGTTTGCAGCAGTTTTCCAGTAAAAAACAGCAAAAACGTTTATCATGACCAATTTTTAAAAAAGTTAAAATTACAGTGCCAGTGCAAAATTGTGCAAAACGTTCGTTTTAGCATCTAAATAACACGTTTTATGAAAACTGCTATTTTGCAGTGTTTGCAGCAGTTTTCCAGTAAAAACAGCAAAAACGTTTATCATGACCAATTTTTAAAAAAGTTAAAATTACAGTGCCAGTGCAAAATTGTGCAAAACGTTCGTTTTAGCCTCTAAATAACACGTTTTATGAAAACTGCTATTTTGCAGTGTTTGCAGCAGTTTTCCAGTAAAAAACAGCAAAAACGTTTATCAAGACCAATTTTTAAAAAAGTTAAAATTACAGTGCCAGTGCAAAATTGTGCAAAACGTTCGTTTTAGCCTCTAAATAACACGTTTTATGAAAACTGCTATTTTGCAGTGTTTGCAGCAGTTTTCCAGTAAAAACAGCAAAAACGTTTATCATGACCAATTTTTAAAAAAGTTAAAATTACAGTGCCAGTGCAAAATTGTGCAAAACGTTCGTTTTAGCCTCTAAATAACACGTTTTATGAAAACTGCTATTTTGCAGTGTTTGCAGCAGTTTTCCAGTAAAAACAGCAAAAACGTTTATCATGACCAATTTTTAAAAAAGTTAAAATTACAGTGCCAGTGCAAAATTGTGCAAAACGTTCGTTTTAGCCTCTAAATAACACGTTTTATGAAAACTGCTATTTTGCAGTGTTTGCAGCAGTTTTCCAGTAAAAACAGCAAAAACGTTTATCATGACCAATTTTAAAAAAGTTAAAATTACAGTGCCAGTGCAAAATTGTGCAAAACGTTCGTTTTAGCCTCTAAATAACACGTTTTATGAAAACTGCTATTTTGCAGTGTTTGCAGCAGTTTTCCAGTTAAAAACAGCAAAAACGTTTATCAAGACCAATTTTTAAAAAAATTTAAAATTACAGTGCCAGTGCAAAATTGTGCAAAACGTTCGTTTTAGCCTCTAAATAACACGTTTTATGAAAACTGCTATTTTGCAGTGTTTGCAGCAGTTTTACAGTAAAAACAGCAAAAACGTTTATCATGACCAATTTTTAAAAAAGTTAAAATTACAGTGCCAGTGCAAAATTGTGCAAAACGTTCGTTTTAGCGTCTAAATAACACGTTTTATGAAGACTCCTATTTTTAAAAAAGTTAAAATTACAGTGCCAGTGCAAAGTTGTGCAAAACGTTCGTTTTAGCCTCTAAATAACACGTTTTATGAAAACTGCTATTTTGCAGTGTTTGCAGCAGTTTTCCAGTAAAAACAGCAAAAACGTTTATCAAGACCAATTTCTAAAAAAGTTAAAATTACAGTGCCAGTGCAAAATTGTGCAAAACGTTCGTTTTAGCCTCTAAATAACACGTTTTATAAAAAATTCCAATTTGGCAGTGTTTGCAGCAGTTTTCCAGTAAAAACAGCAAAAACGTTTATCATGACCAATTTTAAAAAAAGTTAAAATTACAGTGCCAGTGCAAAATTGTGCAAAACGTTCGTTTTAGCCTCTAAATAACACGTTTTATGAAAACTGCTATTTGCAGTGTTTGCAGCAGTTTTCCAGTAAAAACAGCAAAAACGTTTATCATGACCAATTTTTAAAAAGTTAAAATTACAGTGCCAGTGCAAAATTGTGCAAAACGTTCGTTTTAGCCTCTAAATAACACGTTTTATGAAAACTGCTATTTTGCAGTGTTTGCAGCAGTTTTCCAGTAAAAACAGCAAAAACGTTTATCATGACCAATTTTTAAAAAAGTTAAAATTACAGTGCCAGTGCAAAATTGTGCAAAACGTTCGTTTTAGCCTCTAAATAACACGTTTTATGAAAACTGCTATTTTGCAGTGTTTGCAGCAGTTTTCCAGTAAAAACAGCAAAAACGTTTATCATGACCAATTTTTAAAAAAGTTAAAATTACAGTGCCAGTGCAAAATTGTGCAAAACGTTCGTTTTAGCCTCTAAATAACACGTTTTATGAAAACTGCTATTTTGCAGTGTTTGCAGCAGTTTTCCAGTAAAAACAGCAAAAACGTTTATCATGACCAATTTTCAAAAAAGTTAAAATTACAGTGCCAGTGCAAAATTGTGCAAAACGATCGTTTTAGCCTCTAAATAACACGTTTTATGAAAACTGCTATTTTGCAGTGTTTGCAGCAGTTTTCCAGTAAAAACAGCAAAACGTTTATCATGACCAATTTTTAAAAAAGTTAAAATTACAGTGCCAGTGCAAAATTGTGCAAAACGTTCGTTTTAGCCTCTAAATAACACGTTTATTAAAACTGCTAATTTGCAGTGTTTGCAGCAGTTTTCCAGTAAAAATAGCAAAACGTTTTTCATGACCAATTTTTAAAAAAGTTAAAATTACAGTGCCAGTGCAAAATTGTGCAAAACGTTCGTTTTAGCCTCTAATAACACGTTTTATGAAAACTGCTATTTTGCAGTGTTTGCAGCAGTTTTCCAGTAAAAACAGCAAAAACGTTTATCATGACCAATTTTTAAAAAAGTTAAAATTACAGTGCCAGTGCAAAATTGTGCAAAACGTTCGTTTTAGCCTCTAAATAACACGTTTTATGAAAACTGCTATTTTGCAGTGTTTGCAGCAGTTTTCCAGTAAAAACAGCAAAAACGTTTATCATGACCAATTTTTAAAAAAGTTAAAATTACAGTGCCAGTGCAAAATTGTGCAAAACGTTCGTTTAGCCTCTAAATAACACGTTTTATGAAAACTGCTATTTTGCAGTGTTTGCAGCAGCTTTTAAGTAAAAACAGCAAAAACGTTTATCATGACCAATTTTTAAAAAAGTTAAAATTACAGTGCCAGTGCAAAATTGTGCAAAACGTTCGTTTTAGCCTCTAAATAACACGTTTTATGAAAACTGCTATTTGCAGTGTTTGCAGCAGTTTTCCAGTAAAAACAGCAAAAACGTTTATCAGGACCAATTTTTAAAAAAGTTAAAATTACAGTGCCAGTGCAAATTGTGCAAAACGTTCGTTTTAGCCTCTAAATAACACGTTTATGAAAACTGCTATTTTGCAGTGTTTGCAGCAGTTTTCCAGTAAAAACAGCAAAAACGTTTATCATGACCAATTTTTAAAAAAGTTAAAATTACAGTGCCAGTGCAAAATTGTGCAAAACGTTCGTTTTAGCCTCTAAATAACACGTTTTATGAAAACTGCTATTTTGCAGTGTTTGCAGCAGTTTTCCAGTAAAAACAGCAAAAACGTTTATCATGACCAATTTTAAAAAGTTAAAATTACAGTGCCAGTGCAAAATTGTGCAAAACGTTCGTTTTAGCCTCTAAATAACACGTTTT
Organism: Montipora capricornis; assembly: GCF_036669925.1. Classification (NCBI taxonomy): domain Eukaryota; kingdom Metazoa; phylum Cnidaria; class Anthozoa; order Scleractinia; family Acroporidae; genus Montipora; species Montipora capricornis. The sequence continues at coordinate 1,028 of NW_027180122.1, read as the reverse complement.
ATGAAAACTGCTATTTTGCAGTGTTTGCAGCAGTTTTCCAGTAAAAACAGCAAAAACGTTTATCATGACCAATTTTTAAAAAAGTTAAAATTACAGTGCCAGTGCAAAATTGTGCAAAACGTTCGTTTTAGCCTCTAAATAACACGTTTTATGAAAACTGCTATTTTGCAGTGTTTGCAGCAGTTTTCCAGTAAAAACAGCAAAAACGTTTATCATGACCAATTTGAAAAAACTTAAAATTACAGTGCCAGTGCAAAATTGTGCAAAACGTTCGTTTTAGCCTCTAAATAACACGTTTTATGAAAACTGCTATTTTGCAGTGTTTGCAGCAGTTTTCCAGTAAAAACAGCAAAAACGTTTATCATGACCAATTTTTAAAAAAGTTAAAATTACAGTGCCAGTGCAAAATTGTGCAAAACGTTCGTTTTAGCCTCTAAATAACACGTTTTATGAAAACTGCTATTTTGCAGTGTTTGCAGCAGTTTTCCAGTAAAAACAGCAAAAACGTTTATCATGACCAATTTTTAAAAAAGTTAAAATTACAGTGCCAGTGCAAAATTGTGCAAAACGTTCGTTTAGCCTCTAAATAACACGTTTTATGAAAACTGCTATTTTGCAGTGTTTGCAGCAGTTTTCCAGTAAAAACAGCAAAAACGTTTATCATGACCAATTTTTAAAAAAGTTAAAATTACAGTGCCAGTGCAAAATTGTGCAAAACGTTCGTTTTAGCCTCTAAATAACACGTTTTATGAAAACTGCAAAAGTTAAAATTACAGTGCCAGTGCAAAATTGTGCAAAACGTTCGTTTTAGCCTCTAAATAAAACGTTTTATAAAAAGTGCTATTTTACAGTGTTTGCAGCAGTTTTCCAGTAAAACCAGCAAAAAAGGTTATCATGGGACCAAAATTTTTTAAAAAAAGTTTTAAAATTACAGTGCCAGTGCAAAATTGTGCAAAACCGTTCGGTTTTAGCCTCTAAAAAACACCGTTTTTATGAAAACTGCTATTTTGCAGTGTTTGCAGCAGTTT
>NW_027180121.1:0-17432 GCF_036669925.1 Montipora capricornis | reverse complement strand
GTAAAATCGTCTGGCGTTAGACAGAGTAAAATCTATAGTGCCATTTGGCACTATCGGGGCTGAAAGGGTTAAACAGGGACATAGTTTTTTCACGCTGTTAGCTTAAACAGGGACATAGTTTTTTCACGCTGTTAGCTTAACCCTTTAAGCCCCGAGGGGTTCCCCATTGACGAGTAAAATCGTCTGGCGTTAGACAGAGTAAAATCTATAAGTGCCATTTGGCACTATCGGGGCTGAAAGGGTTAAACAGGGACATAGTTTTTTCACGCTGTTAGCTTAAACAGGGACATAGTTTTTTCACGCTGTTAGCTTAACCCTTTAAGCCCCGAGGGGTTCCCCATGACGAGTAAAATCGTCTGGCGTTAGACAGAGTAAAATCTATAAGTGCCATTTGGCACTATCGGGGCTGAAAGGGTTAAACAGGGACATAGTTTTTTCACGCTGGTAGCGTAGACAGGGGACATAGTTTTTTCACGCCATACTCTCTTGCCTTAGCGCTATTGCGTCATATACCCGTTTAGCCCCGATGGGTTCCCCATTAGCCAGTAGAAACTCAGGTCTGGCAGTTAGAACAGTGAGTCAAAATCTTATAAGGTGCCATTTTTCACGTCGACGGAAGCACTGAAAAGGTTTTAATTACAGTGACATATTTTTTTCACGCTGTTAGCTTAAACTGGGACTGATAGTCTCTTTTTCTTTTTTTCACTCTGTTAGCTTAACCCTTTAACCGCCTACGGGGTTCTAGCTGGCTACCCATTTTTACGAGTAAAATCGTCTGGCGTCTTATATCAGGAGTAAAAATCTATAAGTGCCTATTTGGCACTATCCGGGCTGAAAGGGTTAAACAGGGACAATAGTTTTTTCACGGCTGTTAGCTTAAACAGGGACCTAGTTTTTTTCACGGCTGTTAGCTTTGTTAAAACCCTTTAAGAGCGCCCCGATGGGTGTTCCCACCATTAATGTACGAGTAAAATCGTCGGGCGCGGTTAGACAGTTAGTAAGAACTCTATAAGTGCCCATTTTGGCACCACGCAAGTCGGGGCTGAAAGGGTGTAAACCCAGCGGGACATAGTTTTTTTCACATTAACACACAGCTGCGTTAGCTTACACAGGGACAGCTAGTTTTTTTATCAAACGGGAGGAGCTGTTAGCTTAAACCGCCTTTAAAGAGGGCCCGCGAGGGTTCCCGACGCCATTGACGAGGTTTAAAATCGTACCATCTGCGCGTTAGACATGAGTAAAATCCTATAAGTGCCATTTGGGCATCCATCGGGGCTGAAAGGGTTAAGACAGGGACATAGTTTTTCACGCTGTTAGCGTAACAGGGACATAGTTTTTTCACGCTGTTAGCTTAACCCTTTAAGCCCCGAGGGTTCCCCATTGACGAGTAAAAATCGTCTGGCGTTAGACAGAGTAAAATCTATAAGTGCTTTGGCACTATCCGGGCTGAAAGGGTTAAACAGGGACATAGTTTTTCACTCTGTTAGCTTAAACAGGGACATAGTTTTTTTTCACGCGTGTTTAGCTTTCAACGGCCTTTAAGCCCCGAGGGGTTTCCCCCATTCAGACGAGTAGTAAAAATCGCGTCCTGGCAGTTAGACAGAGTAAAATCTAGGTAAGTGCCATTGGTTTGGCACTATCGGGGCTGAAAGGGTAGAACATGGACATAGTTTTTTTTCCACGCTGTGTAGCTTTAAACAGGGACATAGGTTTTTTTCACGCTGTTAGCTTAACCCTTTAAGCCCCGAGGGGCTTCCCCATTGACGGATAAAATCGTCTGGCGATTTAGACAGAGTACAAATCTATACAGTGCCAGTTGGCACGATCGGGGCTGAAACTTTAAACAGGGACATACGGTTTTTTCACCAAGCTGTTAGCTTAAACAGGGACATAGTTTTTTGCACGCTGTTCAAGCTTAAACCCGTTTAAGCCGCCGAGGGGTTCCCCATTGACGAGTAAAATCGTCTGGCGTTAGACCGAGTGAAATCTATAAGTGGCTTTTGGCACTAATCGGGGCTGAAAGGGTTAGACAGGGACTAGATAGTTTTTTCACGCTGATTAGCTTAAAACAGGGACAATATTGTTTTTTTTGTCACGCTGTTAAAAAGCTTAACCCTTTAAGCCCCGAGGGGTTGCCCACATTGGGACGGGTAACCCCTCGTCTGCGTTAGACAGAGTAAAATCTATAAGGTGCCAGTTTGGACACTGATGCGGGGCTGAAAGGGTTAGAACAGGGACATACGTTTTTTCCACGGCTGTTAGCTTAAACAGGGGACATGAGTTTTTTCGACGGCTGTTAGCTTAACCTAAACCCTTGTAAGCCCCGAAAGGGGTTCCCCATTTGACGAGTAAAATCGTCTGGCGTTAGACAGAGTAAAATCTAGGTAGAGTGCCATTTTGGCCCTATCGGGGCTGAAAGGGGTTAAACAGGGACATAGTTTTTTTCACGGCTGTTTACTTAAACAGGGACATAGTTTCTTGCACGCTGTTAGCTTAACCCTTTAAGCCCCGAGGGTTACCCCATTGACGAGTAAAAATCTTACTGGCGTTAGACAGAGTAAAATCTATAAGTGGCCATTGGCACTATCGGGGCTGAAAGGGGTTAAGAACAGGGACATCAGTTTTTTCACGCTGTTAGCTTAAACCGGGGACATGTTTTTGTTCACGCTGATTAGCTTAACCCCTTAAGCCCCGAGGGGTTTTCCCCATTGACGAAGTAAATCGTGTCCTTGCGTTAGACGAGAGTAAAATCTATAGGAGTGTCCATTTATGGCACTATCGGGGCTGCAAAGGGTTTAACAGGGACATAGTTTTGGTTCACGCTGTTAGCTTTAACAGGACATAGTTTTTTCAACGCTGTTAGCTTTAACCCTTTAAGCCCCGAGGGGTTCCCCCATTGACGATTACCACTTCGTGCTGTGCGTTAGACAGAGTAAAATCTATCATTGCCATTTGGCACTATCGGGGCTGAAAGGGTTAGACAGGGACAATAGTTTTTTCACGCTGTTAGCTTAAACAGGGACATAGTTTTTTTCACGTGCTGTTAGCTTAACCCTTTAAGCTGCGCCCTATGTGGTTCCCCATTAGACGGAGTAAAATCGTCTGGCGTTAGACAGAGTAAAATCTATAAGTGCCATTTGGCAACGCATCGGTGGACGAAACGGGTAAACAGGGACATAGTCATTTTCACGCTGTTAGCTTAAACAGGGACATAGTTTGCTTTTCACGCTGTTAGCTTAACCACTTTAAGCCCCGACGGGGTCCCCATTTGACGAGTAAAAATCGTCTGGCATTAGCCGACAGAGTAATTCTATAAGTGCCATTTGGCACTATCGGGGCTGAAAGGGTTAAGACAGGGAAATAGTGTTTTTTCCACTCAGCCTCTGTTAGCTTAATACATTGACATAGTTTTTGTTCTCACGCTGTTAGCTTAACCCTTTAAGCCCCGAGGGGTTCCCCATTGACGAGTAAAATCCGTCTGGCGTTAAGACAGAGTAAAATCTATAAGTGCCCCATTTGGCACCGATCGGGGCTGAAAGGGTTAAACAGGGACTCTTAGTTTTTTCACGCTGTGTTAGCTTAAACAGGGACATAGTTGTTTTTCCAAAGGCTGTTAGCTTAACCCTTTAAGCCCCGAGGGGTTCCCCATTGACGAGTAAAATTCGTCTGGCGTTAGACAGAGTAAAATCTTATAAGATGCCATGTTGGCCCTATCGGGGCATGAAAGGGTTTAACAGGGACATAGTTTTTCACTGCTGATTAGCTTAAACAGGGACATAGTTTTTTTTCACCAGCTGTTAGCTTATAACCCTTTAAGCCCCCGAGGGTTCCCCATTGACGAGTAAAATCGGTCTGGCGTTAGACAGAGTAAAAATCTATAATTGCCCATTTGGCCCCTATCGGCGGGGGCTGAAAGGGTTAGACAGGGACATAGTTTTCTTTCGACGCTGTTAGCTTAAACAGGGACATAGTTTTTTCACGCTGTTTAGCGTTAAACAGGACATAGTTTGTTCCACGCTGTTAGCTTAAACCCTTTAAGCCCCGAGGGTTTCCCCATTGAACGAGTACAATCGTCTTGCTTTAGACAGGTAAAATCGTCTGGCGTTAGACAGAGTAAAATCTATAAGTGCCATTTGGCACTATCGGGGCTGTGAAAGGGTTAAACAGGGACATAGGTTTTTTCCCCACGCTGTTGAGCTTAAACAGGGACATAGTTTTTTTCACTGCTTGTTTAGTCTTTAACCCTTTAAGCCCCGAGTTTGTTCCCCATTGACGAGTAAAATCGTCTGGCGTTTAGACCAGAGGATAAAACTCTAGAATTGCCATTTGGCACTATCGGGGCTGAAAGTGGGTTAGACAGTACATAGTTTTTTCACGCTGTGTAGCTTAAACAGGGACCATAGTATTTTTTCACGCTGTTAGCTTAACCCTTTAAAGCCCCGAGGGGTTCCCCATTGAACGAGTATAAATCGTCTGGCGTTAGACAGAGTAAAATCTATAAGTGCCATTTGGCACCTATCGTGGGCTGAAAGGGTTAGAACAGGGACATAGTTTTTGTCAACTAGCGTGTTAGCTTAAACAGGGACATAGTTTTTTCACGCTGTTAGCTTAACCCTTTAAGCCCCGAGGGTTCCCCATTGACGAGTAAAATCGTCCTGGCGTTTAGACAGAGTAAAATCTATAAGTGCCATTTTGGCACTACGGCGGTGGCTGAAAGGGTTAAAACAGGGACATAGTTTTTTTTCACGCTGTTCAGCTTAAACCAGGGACATATTTGTTTTTTTCACGCTGTTGGCTTAACTCCTTTAAGCCCCGAAAAAAGGGGGGGTTCCCCCATTGACGAGTAAAATCGTCTGGCGTTAGACAGAGTAAACATCTATATAGTGCCATTTGGCTCTATCGGGGCTGAAAGGGGTTAGACAGGGACATAGTTTTTTTCACGCTGTTTAGCTTAAACCAGGGACCAATAGTTTTTTTTCACGCTGTTAGCTTAACCCTTTAAGCAGCCCGAGGGGTTCCCCAGTGACGAGTAAAATCGTCTGGCGTTAGAACAGAGTAAAATCTATAAGTGCCATTGTGGCACATATCGGGTCTGAACTGGTTAGAACAGGGACATAGTTTTTTTCACGCTGTTAGCTTAAACAGGGTACATAGTTTTTTCACGCATGTTAGCTTAAACCCCTTTAAGCCCCGAGGGGTTCCCCATTGCCGAGTAAAATCGTCTGTGCGTTAGACAGAGGAGAAATGCTATCAGTGCCATTTGGCACTATCGGGCTGAAAGGGTTAAACAGGGACATAGTTTTTTTCACAGCTGTTAGCTTTAAAACAGTGACATAGTTTTTTTCACGCTGTTAGCTTAACCCTTTAAGCCCCGAGGGGTTTTCCCCATTGACGAGTAAAATTCGTCTGGGCGTCTAGACAGAGTAAAATCTTATAAGTGCCATTCTTGGCACTATCGGGGCTGAAAGGGTTAGAACTCAGGGACATAGTTTTTTCACGCTGTTAGCTTAAACAGGGACATAGTTTTTTCACGCTGTTAGCTTAACCCTTTAAGCCCCGAGGGGTTCCCCATTGACAAGTAAAATCGTCCTGGCGTTAGACAGAGTAAAATCTATAAGTGCCATTTGGCACCATCGGGGCTGAAAGGGTTAGACAGGGAACATAGTTTTTTCACGCTGTTAGCTTAAACAGGGACATAGTTTTTTTCAACGCTGTTTAGCTTAACCCTTTAAAGCCCCGAAGGGGTTTTCCCGCATGGACGAGTAAAATCGTCTGGGCGTTAGACAGGAGTAAAATCTATAAGTGCCATTTGGCCACTATCGGGGCTGACAAGGGTTAGACAGGGACATAGTTTTTTTCAACGCCTGTTAGCTTAAACAGGGACAAGAGTTTTTCCACGCGCTGGTTTAGCTTAACCCTTTTAAGCCCCGAGGGGTTCCCCATTGACGAGTAAAATCGTCTGGCTTTAGACAGAGTAAAATCTATAAGTGGCCATTTGGCACTAGTCGGGGCCTGAAAGGGTTAAACAGGGACATAGTTTTTTCACGCTGTTAGCTTAAACAAGGGACATAGTTTTTTTCACTGCTGTTAGCTTAAACCCTTTAAGCCCCGAGGGGTTTTCCCCATTGACGAGTAAAATCGTCTGTGCGTTAGACCAGATTAAAATCTATACGTGCCATTTGGCAACATTCGGGGCTGAAAGGGTTTTAGAACAGGTGACATAGTTTTTTTCACCGCTGTTAGCTTAAACAGGGACATAGTTTTTTCACGCTGTTAGCTTAAACCCTTTAAGCCCCGAGGTGTTTCCCCATTGACGAGTAAAATCGTCTGGCGTTAGACAGAGTCAAATCTATAAGTGCCATTTGGCACTATCGGGGCTGAAAGGGTGTAAGACAGGGAACATAGTTTTTTCACTGCTGTTAGCTTCAACAGGGACATATTTTTTTCACGGGGCTGTTAGCTTAACCCTTTAAGCCCCGAGGGGTTCCCCAGTTGACTAGTAAAATCGTCTGGCGTTCAGAACAGAGTAAAATCTATAAGTGCCATTTTGGGCACTATCGCGGGGCTGAAAGGGTTACACGGAGGGACCTAGTTTTTTCCACGCTGTTTAGCTTTCAAACAGGGACATAGTTTTTTTCACGCTGTTAGCTTTAACCCTTTAAGCCCCCCGAGGGTTCCCCAATTGGACGAGTAAAATCGTCCTGGCGTTAGACAGAGTAAAAGCTATAAGTGCCATTTGGCACTATCGGGGCTGAAAGGGTTTAGACAGGGACAATAGTTTTTTCACGCTGTTAGCTTAAAAACAGGGACATCAGTATTTTTTTCACGCTGTTAGCTTAACCCCTTTTAAGCCCCGAGGGGTTCCCCATTGCCACGAGGTAAAATCGTCCTGGCCGTTAGAACAGAGTAAAATCTATAAGTGCCATTTGGCACTATCGGGGGCTGAAAGGGTTAGACAGGGACATAGTTTTTTCCCACGCTGTTAGCTTTAAACAGGGACATAGGTTTTTTTTTCACGCTTTTAGCTTAACCCTTTAGCCCCGAGGGGTTCCCCATTTGATCGAGTAAATCGTCATGGCGTTAGACAGAGTAGAAATCTATAAGTGCCATTTGGCACTATCGGTGGCTGAAAGGGTTAGACATGGACATATAGTTTTTCACGCTGTTAGCTTAAACAGGGACATAGTTGTTTTTCACGCACTGTCATCCAGCTATAACCCTTGAAGCCCCGAGGGGGTTTCCCCATTGACGAGTAAAATCGTCTGGGCGTTAGACAGAGTAAAATCTATAAGTGCCATTTTGCACTAATCGGGGCTGAAAGGGTTAGACAGGGACATAGTTTATTTTTCACGCTGTTAGCTTAAACATGGACATAGTTTTTTTCACGCTGTTAAGCTTCAAACCCTTTAAGCCCCGAGGGTTCCCCATTGACGACGGTAAAAAAATCGTTCCCTGGCGTTAGACAGAGTAAAATCTATAAGGTGGCCATTTTGGCACTATCGGGGCTGAAAGGGTTAGACAGTGACATAGTTTTTTTTTCAACGCTGTTAACTTAAACAGGGACATAGTTTTTTCAAACACACGCTGTTAGCTTAACCCTTTTAAGGCCCCGAGGGTTCCCATTGACGAGTAAAATCTGTCTGGCGTTTAGACATGTAAAATCTATCGAGTGCCCATTGGCACTAATCGTGGCTGAAAGGGTTAGACAGGACCCTAGTTTTTTCACGCTGTTAGCTTAACCATGGACATAGTTTTTTTCCACGCTGTTAGCTTAACCCTTTAAGCCCCGCGGGGTGCCCCATTGACGAGTAACATCGTCTGGCGTTAGACAGAGTAAAATCTATAAGTGCCAATTTGGCACTATCGGGGCTGAACATGTTTAGACAGGGACATAGGTTTTTCACGCTGTATGCTTAAACAGGCACATAGTTTTTTCACGCTTGTAGCTCAACCCTTTAAGTCCCCGAGGGGTCCCCGTTGACGAGGTAAAATCGTCTGGCGTGTTAAGACAGAGTAAAATCTATAATTGCCATTTGCCACTAGCGGGGCTGAAAGGGTTAGAACAGGGACATAGTTTTTTCACGGCGTTAGCTTAAAACAGAGGACCATGTTTTTCTTCCCAACGCTGTTAGCTTAACCCTTTAAGCCCCGAGGCGAGGTTCCCCATGGACGAGTAAAAAATCGTCTGGCGTCTAGGACAGAGTAAACATCTATAAGGTGCCATTTATGGCACTATCGGGGCTGAAAGGGTTTTTACAACAGGGACATAGTTTTTTCACGCTGGTTTTTTAAGCTTAAACAGGGACATAGTTTTTTCACGACTGTTAGCTTAACCCTTTACGGCCCCCGAGGGGTTCCCCATTGAACAAGTAAAATCGTCTGGCGTTAGACCAGAAGTAAAATCTATAAGTGCCATTTGGCCCGATCGGGGCGTGAAAGGGTTTGACAGGGACCTAGTTTTTTCACGCTGTTAGCTTAAACAGGGGACATAGTTTTTTTCACTGCTGTTAGCTTAACCCTTTAAAGCCCCGAGGGGTTCCCCCATTGACGGAGTAAAATCGTCTGGCGTTAGACAGAGTAAAATCTATAAGTGCCATTTGGCAGCATCGGGGCTGAAAGGGTTAAACAGGGACATAGTTTTTTCACGCTGTTAGCTTAAAAGACAGGGGACATAGTTTTTTGTCACGGCTGTTTAGCTTAACCCTTTAAGCCCCGAGGGGTTCCCCAGTGACGAGTAAAATCGTTCTGGCGTTAGACAGAGTAAAATCTATAAGTTGCCAGTTTTGGCACTATCCCCGGGCGAAAGGGTTAGACAACGGGACATAGTATTTTTCCACGCTGTTAGCTTAACACAGGGACATAGTTTTTTTTCACGCTGTTAGATTAACCCTTTAAGCCCCGAGGGGTTCCCCTTGACGAGTAAAGTCGTCTGGCGTTAGAACAGAGTAAAATCTATAAGTGCCATTTGGCACTACGGGGCTGAAAGGGTTTAGAACAGGACAAAAAATAGTTTTTTACACGCTGTTAGCGTTAAACAGGGACATAGTTTTTTCACAGCTGTTGCTAAACCCTTTAAGCCCCGAGGGGTGTCCCCATTGACCGATAAATCGTGGGCGTTAGAAGGTAAAATCGTCTGGCGTTAGACAGAGTAAAATCTATAGTGCCTTTGGCACTATCGGGGCTGAAAGGGTTGACAGGGACATCAGTTTTTTCACCGCTTTTTTTGTTAGCCTTAAAACAGGGAAATAGTTTTTTCACGCTGTTCAGCTTTAACCCGTTAAAGCCCCGAGGGGTTCACCCATTGACGAGTAAAATCGGCATGGCGTTAGACAGAGTAAAATCTATAAGTGCCATTTTGGCACTACCTCGGGTGCTGCAAGGGTTGTAAACAGGGACATAGTTGTTTTTCACGCTGTTAGCTTAACAGGGACATAGTTTATTTTCACCGGCTGTTAGCTTAACCCTTTAAGCCTCCGAGGGGTTTCCCCATTGGACGAGTAAAATCGTCCTGGCGTTAGACGAGTAAAATTTCCTTTATAAGTGCCATTTGGCACTATCGGGGCTGATAAGGGTTAGACAGGGACATAGGTTTTTCACAGCTGTTAGCCTTAAACCAGGGACATAGTTTTTTCCCCACGGCTGTTAGCGTTAACCCTTTAAGGCCCCGAGGGGTTCCGCCATTGACGAGTTAATAATCGTCTGGCGTTAGACAGAGTAAAATCTATAAGTGCGCATTTGGCACTAATCGGGCTGAAAGGGTTAAACAGGGACATAGTTTTTTCACGCTGTTTAGCTTAAAACAGGGACAATAGTTTTTTTCACGCTGTTAGCTTAACCCTTTAATGCCCCGAGGGGGTTCCCCATTGAACGGAGTAAAATCGTTCTGGCGTTAGACAGAGTAAACATCTATAAGTGCCATAGTTTGGCACTAATCGGGGGCTGAAAGGGTTAAACAGGCGACATAGTTTTTTCCAACGCATGTTAGCTTAAACAGGGACATAGTTTTTTCACGCTGTTTATCTTAACCCTTTAAGCCCCGAGGAGGTTCCCCCATTGACGAGTAAAATGTCTGTGCGTTAGACAGAGTAAAATCTATAAGGTGCCATTTGGCACTATCGGGGGCTGAAACGAGGTTAAACAGGTACATAGTTTTTTCACGCTGTTAGCTTAAACAGCGAACATAGTTTTTTCAACAGCTGTTAGCTTAACTAACCCTTTATAAGCACCGAGGGGTTCCCCCCATTGACGAGTTAAAATCGTCTGGCGTTAAGACAGAGTAAAATCTATAAGTGCCCTTTTGGCACTATCGGGGCTGACAGGGTTAGAAAACAGGGACAAGAGTTTTTTCACAGCTGATTAGCTTAACCAGGGACATAGTTTTTTAGACACTGTGCGTTAGCTTAACCCCTTTAAAGCCCCGAGGGGTTCCCCATTGACGAGTAAAAGTCGTCTCGGGCGTTAGACAGAGTAAAATCTATAAGTGCCATTTGGCACTATCGGGGCTGAAAAGGGTTGGAAACAGGGACAATAGTTTTTTTCACGACTGTGTAGCTTAGAACAGGGACATCGTTTTTTCACAGCTGTATAGCTTAACCCTTTAAGCCCCGAGGGGTTCCCCATTGACGAGTAAAATCAGTCTGGCGTTAGACAGAGTAAAATCTATAAGTGCCATTTGGCAACTATCGGGGCTGAAAGGGTTAAACAGGGACATAGGTTTTTCACGGCTGTTAGCTTAAACAGGGACATAGTTTTTTCACGCTGTTAGCTTAACCCTTTAAGCCCCGAGGGGTTCCCCATTGACGAGTAAAAATCTTCTGGCGTTTGAGACGAGAGTAAAATCTATAAGTGCCATTTGGCAACTATATCGGGGCTGGAAAGGGTTGAAAGGGACAATAAAGTTTTTTTCACGCTGTTAGCGTTAAACAGGGACATAGTTTTTTCACGCTGTTAGCTTAACCCTTTAAGCCCCGAGGGGTGTCCCCCATTGGACGATTAAATCGTTCTGGCGTTAGACAGAGTAAAATCTTTAAGTGCCATTTGGCACTATCGGGGCTGAAAGGGTTAAACGGGTACATAGTTTTTTAATGCTGTTAGCTAAAACGGGGACATAGTTTTTTCATGCTGTTAGATTAACCCTTTAAGCCCCGAGGGGTTCCCCATTGACGAGTAAAATATCGTCTGGCGTTAGACAGAGTAAAATCTTATAAGTGCCATTTGGCACTATCGGGGCTGAAAGGGTAAACAAGGGACATAGTTGTTTTTCACGCTGTTAGCCTTAAACAGGGACATAGTTTTTCACGCTGGTTAGCTTAACCCTTTACGCCCCGAGCGGGTTCACCCATTGACGAGTAAAATCGTTCTGGCGTTAGACAAGGAGTAAATATCTATAAGTGCCATTTGGCACTATCGGTCGTGGCTGAAAGGTTTAAACAGGGACATAGTTTTTTATTCACGCTGTTTAGATTAAACAGGTACATAGTTGTTTTCCACGCTGTTTTAGCTTGAACCCTTTACAGCCCGAGGGGTTTCCCATTGACGTAGTAAAAATTCGTTGGGTTCAGACAGAGTAAATCGTCTGGGCGTAGGAAGAGTTAAATGGCTGGCTTTGAGACAGAGTATAATATATAAGTGCCATTTGGCACTATCGGGGCTGAAAGGGTTAAACGGGGACATAGTTTTTTAATGCTGTAAGCTTAAACGGGGACATAGTTTTTTAATGCTGTTAGCTTAACCCTTTAAACCCCGAGGGGTTCCCCATTGACCGAGTAAAATCGTCTGGCGTTTAGACCAGAGTAAAATCCTATAAGTGCCATTTGGCAACTATCGGGGCTGAAAGGGTTAGAACACAGGGACATAGTTATTTTCACGACGCTGTTAGCTTAAAACAGGGACATAGTTTTTCACGCTGTTAGATTAACCCTTTAAGCCCCGAGGGGTTTCCCCATTGACGAGTAAATCGTTCTGGCGTTAGCCAGAGTAAAATCTATAAGTGCCCATTTTGGCACTATCGGGGCTGAAAGGGTGTAGACATGGACATAGTTTTTTCACGCTGTTCGCTTAAACAGGGACATAGTTTTTTCACGACTGGTTAGCTTCACCCTTTAAGCCCCGAGGGGTTCCCCATTGACGAGTAAAATCGTCTGGCGTTAGACAGATTAACAATCTATAAGTGCCTGATTTGGCACTATCGGGGGCTGAAAGGGTTGCGCAGGGACATAGTTTTTTTCACGCTGTTAGCTTAAACAGGGACATAGTTTTTTCACGCTGTTAGCTTAACCCTTTAAGCCCCGATGGGTTCCCCATTTACGAGTACAATCGTCTGGCGTTAGACATGTAAAATCTATAAGTGCCATTTGGCCCCCCCCCCCACTATCGTGTCTGAAAGGGTTACCAAGGACATAGTTTTTTCACCGCTGTTAGCTTAAACAGGGACATAGTTTTTTCACGCTGTTAGCTTACCCCTTTAAGCCCCGAGGGGTTCCCCATTGACGAGTTAAATCGTCCGGCGTTAGACATAGTAAAATTCTATACGTGCCCCAATTTGGCACTAATCGGGGTTGCTGAGAAGGGTTAGACAGGGACATAGTTTTTTTTCAACGCTGTTAGCTTAAACATGGACATAGTTTTTTTCCACGCTGTTCTCTTAACCCTTTAAGGCCCGAGGGGTTGCCCCACATTGACGAGTAAAATCGTCTGGCTGTAGACAGAGGAAAATCTATAAGTGCCATTTGGCACTATCGGGGCTGAAAGGCTTAGACAGGGACATAGTTTTTTCACGCTGTTAGCTTAAACAGGGACATATTTTTTTCACGCTGTTAGCTTAACCCTTTAAGCCCCGAGGGGTTCCCCATTGACCGAGTAAAAATCGTCTGGCGGTAGAACAGAGTACAATCTATAACGTGCCATTTGGCGACTAATCGGGGCTGAAAGTGTTAGACAGGGACATAGTTTTTTCACGCTGTTAGCTTAAACAGGGACATAGTTTTTTTTTCACGCTGTTAGCTTAACCCGTTAAGGAAGCCCCAGAGGGTTTCCCCATTGACGAGTAAAATCGTCTGGCGTTTAGAACAGAGTAAAATCTATAAGTGCCATTTTTGCACTATCGGGGCTGAAAGGATTAGCCAGGGACATAGTTTTTTCAAACGGTGTTAGCTTAAACAGGGACATAGTTTTTTTTCCGGGCTGTTTAGCTTAACCCTTTAAGGGCCCCGAGGGTTCCCCATCTTGACGAGTCAAATCGTCTGGCGTTAGACAGAGTAAAATCTATAAGTGCCATTTGGGCACTATCGGGGCTGAAAGGGTTAGACAGGGACATAGTTTTTTTTCCACGCTGTTAGCTTAAACAGGGACATATTTTTTTCCACGCTGTTTAGCTTCACCCTTTAAGCCCCGAGGTGGTTCCCCATTGGGACGAGTAAAATCGTCTGGCTTTTAGACAGAGTTAAAATCTATAAGTGCCATTGGGCACTATCCGGGCTGAAATGGTTTAGCAGGGAGCCTAGGTTTTTTCACGCTGTTCTGCTTAAACAGGGACATAGTTTTTTTTTCACGCTGTTGAGCTTAACCCTTTAAAAGCCCGCGAGGGGTTCCCCATTGACGAGTACAATCGTCTGGCGTTAGACAGAGTATAATCTATAATTTCCATTTGGCACTAATCGGGGCTGAAAGGGTAAACAGGGACATAGTTTTTTTCTTCACGCTGTTAGCTTAAACAGGGACATAATTTTGTTTCCCGCTGTTAGCTTTACCCTTTAAAGCCCCCGAGGGGTTCCCCATTGACGAGTAAAATCGTCGGTGGCGTTAGACAGAGTGAAAAAATCTATAAGTGCCTTTTGGCACTATCCGGGCTGAAAGGGTAAGACAGGGACATAGTTTTTTTTCAACGCTGTTCGCTTAAACAGGGACCTAGTTTTTTCACGCTGTTAGCTTAACCCTTTAAGCCCCGAGGGGTTCCCCATTGACGAGTAAAATACGTCCTGGCGTTTAGACAGATTAAAATCTATAAGTGCCATTTGGCACTATCGGGGCTGAAAGGGTTAACCAGGGACATAGTTTTTTTTCACGCTGTTTACTTAAACAGGGACATAGTTTTTTTTTCACGCTGTTAGCTTAACCCTTTAAGCCCCGTAGGGTTCCCCCATTAAGACGAGTAAAATCGTCTGGCGTTAGACAGGAGTAGAAATCTATTAAGGTGGCCGGGATTTGGCACTATCGGGGCGTGGAGAAGGGGTTACCAGGGAGCAGTAGTTTTTTCACGCTGATTAAGCTCTTTAAACAGGGACATAAGTTTTTTCACGCGTGTTAGCTGTCAACACCCTTTAAAGCCCGAGGGGTTCCCCATTGACGAGTAAAATCGTCTTGTGCCGTTAGACAGAGTAAAATCTATAAGTGCCATTTGCACTATCGGGGCTGAAAGGGTTAAACAGGGACAGAGTTTTTTGTCACGGACGCTGTTAGCTTACAACAGGCCATAAGGTGTTTTCAACGTCTGTTAGGCTTAACCCTGTTAAGCCCCGAGGGGTCTCCCCATTGACGAGTCAAAAATCGTCTGCGCGTTTAGACAGAGTAGAGAATCGTCAAAGTGCCATTTGGCACGTATCCGGGGCTGAAGGGGTTAGAACAGGGACATAGTTTTTTCGACGCTGTAGCTTAAACAGGGAGGCATAGTTTTTTCACTCCTGTTAAGCTTAACCCTTTAAGCCCCGCGAGGGGTATCCCCGCATTGACGAGTAGCAAAGTCGTCTGGGGCGTTAGGGGACAGAGTAAAATCTATAAGTGGCCATTTGGCACTATCGGGGCTGAAAGGGTTACACAGGTGGACAATAGTTTTTTCACGCTGTTAGGCTTAAACAGGGGACATAGTTTTTTCGACGTGCTTTGGTAGCTTAACCCTTTAAGCCCCGAGGGGTTCACCATGACGAGTAAGAATATCGTCCTGGCGTTAGAGGCAGAGTCAGAATCTATAAGTGCAAGTGTGGCGACTATCGGGGCTGAAAGGGTTAGACAGGGAACAATAGGTTTTTTCACGCTGTTAGCTTAAGACAGGGACAAGTTTTTTTAATTTTTTCACGCTGATGAGCTTAACCCTTTAAGCCCCGAGGGGTTCCCCATTGACGAGTAGAAAATCGTCTGGCGTTAGGACAGAGTAAAATCTATAAGGTGCCATTTGTGCACTATCGGGGCTGAAAGGGTGGTAGCAAGCAAGGGACATAGTTTTTTCACGCTGTTAGCTTAAACAGGGGGACATAGTTTATTTCACGCTGTTAGGGGGTAACCCTTTAAGCCCCCGAGGGGTTCCTCCATGACGAGTAAAAATCGTCGCTGGGCGTTTAGAGATGAGGTAAAATCTATAAGTGCCAGGGTTTGGCGACGTATCGGGGCTGAAAGGGTTAAAACGAGGGACATAGTTTGTTCACGCTGTTCGCTTAAACAGGGACATAGTTTTTTTTCACGCTGTTTAGCTTTAAACCCTGTTAAGGCCCCCGAGGGGTTCCCCATTGACGAAGTAAAGATCGTCTGGCGTTAGACAGAGTAGAAGATCTATAAGTGCCATTTGGCACTATCGGGGCTGAAAGGGTTAGACAGAGGGGACATAGTTTTTTCAGCGCTGTTTAGCTTAAAACAGGGACATAGTTTTTTCACCGCTGTTAGCTTAACCCTGTTCAAGCCCCGAGGGGTTCCCCATTGACGAGTAAAATCGTCTGGCGTTAGAACGAGTAAAATCTATAAGTGCCATTTGGCACTATCGGGGCTGAAAGGGGTTAGGACAGGGACATAGTTTTTGTTTCACGATGTTAGCTTAAACAGGGACATAGTTTGTTTCACAGCTGTTAGGCTTAACCCTTTTAGCCCCGAGGGGTTGCCCCATGGGACGAGTAAATCGTCCTGGCGTTAGACAGAGTAAAATATGATGAGTGCCATTTGGCACTATCGGGGCTGAAAGGGTAGATCAAGGGAACATAGTTTTTTTTTCACGGCTGTTAGCTTGAAAACAGGGACATAGTTTTTTTCACGCTGTTAGCTTAACCCTTTTAAGCCGCCCGAGGGGTTCCCCATTGGGAGCGAGTAAAATCGTCTGGCGTTAGACAGAGTAAAATCTATAGAGTGCCATTTGGACACTGTTCGGGGCTGAAAGGGTTAGACAGGGACAATAGTTTTTTCACGGATGTTAGCTTAAACAGGGACATAGTTTTTTCACGCTGTTTAGGCTTAACCCTTTAAGCGCGCGAGGAGGCGGTCCCCCATTGACGAGTGAAAGATCGTCCTGGCGTTAGACAGAGTAAAATCTATAAGGGGCCATTTGGCCACTAATCGGGGGCTGAAAGGGGGGGTTGGACAGGGACATAGTTGTTTTTCACGCTGTTAGCTTAAACAGGGACATAGTTTTTTCACGCTTGTTAGCTTAACCCTTTAAGCCCCGAGGGGTTTCCCCATTGACGAGTAAAATCGGTCTGGCGTTAGACAGAGTAAAATCTATAAGTTGCCATTTGGCACTATCGGGGCTGAAAGGGTTAATAGGGAACAGGACATAGTTTTTTCACGCTGTTAGCTTAAACAGGGACATAGTTTTTTCACGCTGTTAGCTTAACCCTTTAAGCCCCGAGGGGTTCCCCATTGACGAGTAAAATCGTCTGGCGTTAGACAGAGTAAAATCTATAAGTGCCATTTGGCACTATCGGGGCTGAAAGGGTTAAACAGGGACATAGTTTTTTCACGCTGTTAGCTTAAACAGGACATAGTTTTTTCACGCTGTTAGCTTAACCCTTTAAGCCCCGAGGGGTCCCCATTGACGAGTAAAATCGTCTGGCGTTAGACAGAGTAAATCTATAAGTGCCATTTGGCACTATCGGGGCTGAAAGGGTTAAACAGGGACATAGTTTTTTTCACGCTGTTAGCTTAAACAGGACATAGTTTTTTCACGCTGTTAGCTTACCCTTTAAGCCCCGAGGGGTTCCCCATTGACGAGTAAAATCGTCTGGCGTTAGACAGAGTAAAATCTATAAGTGCCATTTGGCACTATCGGGGCTGAAAGGGTTAAACAGGGACATAGTTTTTTCACGCTGTTAGCTTAAACAGGGACATAGTTTTTTCACGCTGTTAGCTTAACCCTTTAGCCCCGAGGGTTCCCCATTGACGAGTAAAATCGTCTGGCGTTAGACAGAGTAAAATCTATAAGTGCCATTTGGCACTATCGGGGCTGAAAGGGTTAAACAGGGACATAGTTTTTTCACGCTGTTAGCTTAAACAGGGACAGTTTTTTCATGCTGGTAGCTTAACCACTTAAGCCCCGAGGGGTTCCCCATTGACGAGTAAAATCGTCTGGCGTTAGACAGAGTAAAATCTATAAGGGCCATTTGGCACTATCGGGGCTGAAAGGGTTAAACAGGACATAGTTTTTTCACGCTGTTAGCTTAAACAGGGACATAGTTTTT
>NW_027180120.1:0-47637 GCF_036669925.1 Montipora capricornis | reverse complement strand
GCAAAAACGTTTATCATGACCAATTTTTAAAAAGTTAAAATTACAGTGCCAGTGCAAAATTGTGCAAAACGTTCGTTTTAGCGTCTAAATAACACGTTTTATGAAAACTGCTATTTTGTAGTGTTTGCAGCAGTTTTCCAGTAAAAACAGCAAAAACGTTTATCATGACCAATTTTAAAAAAGTTAAAATTACAGTGCCAGTGCAAAATTGTGCAAAACGTTCGTTTTAGCGTCTAAATAACACGTTTTATGAAAACTGCTATTTTGTAGTGTTTGCAGCAGTTTTCCAGTAAAACCGCAAAAACTTTTATTATGACCAATTTTTAAAAAAGTTAAAAATACAGTGCCAGTGCAAAATTGTGCAAAACGTTCGTTTTAGCGTCTAAATAACACGTTTTATGAAAACTGCTATTTTGTAGTGTTTGCAGCAGTTTTCCAGTAAAAACAGCAAAAACGTTTATCATGACCAATTTTAAAAAAGTTAAAATTACAGTGCCAGTGCAAAATTGTGCAAAACGTTCGTTTTAGCGTCTAAATAACACGTTTTATGAAAACTGCTATTTTGTAGTGTTTGCAGCAGTTTTCCAGTAAAAACCGCAAAAACTTTTATTATGACCAATTTTTAAAAAAGTTAAAATTACAGTGCCAGTGCAAAATTGTGCAAAACGTTCGTTTTAGCGTCTAAATAACACGTTTTATGAAAACTGCTATTTTGTAGTGTTTGCAGCAGTTTTCCAGTAAAACCGCAAAAACGTTTATCATGACCAATTTTTAAAAAAGTTAAAATTACAGTGCCAGTGCAAAATTGTGCAAAACGTTCGTTTTAGCGTCTAAATAACACGTTTTATGAAAACTGCTATTTTGTAGTGTTTGCAGCAGTTTTCCAGTAAAAACCGCAAAAACTTTTATTATGACCAATTTTTAAAAAGTTAAAATTACAGTGCCAGTGCAAAATTGTGCAAAACGTTCGTTTTAGCGTCTAAATAACACGTTTTATGAAAACTGCTATTTTGTAGTGTTTGCAGCAGTTTTCCAGTAAAAACAGCAAAAACGTTTATCATGACAGATTTTAAAAAAGTTAAAATTACAGTGCCAGTGCAAAATTGTGCAAAACGTTCGTTTTAGCGTCTAAATAACACGTTTTATGAAAACTGCTATTTTGTAGTGTTTGCAGCAGTTTTCCAGTAAAAACAGCAAAAACGTTTATCATGACCAATTTTTAAAAAGTTAAAATTACAGTGCCAGTGCAAAATTGTGCAAAACGTTCGTTTTAGCGTCTAAATAACACGTTTTATGAAAACTGCTATTTTGTAGTGTTTGCAGCAGTTTTCCAGTAAAACCCGCAAAAACGTTTATCATGACCATTTTTAAAAAAGTTAAAATTACAGTGCCAGTGCAAAATTGTGCAAAACGTTCGTTTTAGCGTCTAAATAACACGTTTTATGAAAACTGCTATTTTGTAGTGTTTGCAGCAGTTTTCCAGTAAAAACAGCAAAAACGTTTATCATGACCAATTTTTAAAAAGTTAAAATTACAGTGCCAGTGCAAAATTGTGCAAAACGTTCGTTTTAGCGTCTAAATAACACGTTTTATGAAAACTGCTATTTTGTAGTGTTTGCAGCAGTTTTCCAGTAAAAACCGCAAAAACTTTATTATGACCAATTTTTAAAAAAGTTAAAATTACAGTGCCAGTGCAAAATTGTGCAAAACGTTCGTTTTAGCGTCTAAATAACACGTTTTATGAAAACTGCTATTTTGTAGTGTTTGCAGCAGTTTTCCAGTAAAAACAGCAAAAACGTTTATCATGACCAATTTTTAAAAAAGTTAAAATTACAGTGCCAGTGCAAAATTGTGCAAAACGTTCGTTTTAGCGTCTAAATAACACGTTTTATGAAAACTGCTATTTTGTAGTGTTTGCAGCAGTTTTCCAGTAAAACAGCAAAAACGTTTATCATGACCAATTTTAAAAAAGTTAAAATTACAGTGCCAGTGCAAAATTGTGCAAAACGTTCGTTTTAGCGTCTAAATAACACGTTTTATGAAAACTGCTATTTTGTAGTGTTTGCAGCAGTTTTCCAGTAAAACCGCAAAAACTTTATCATGACCAATTTTAAAAAAGTTAAAATTACAGTGCCAGTGCAAAATTGTGCAAAACGTTCGTTTTAGCGTCTAAATAACACGTTTTATGAAAACTGCTATTTTGTAGTGTTTGCAGCAGTTTTCCAGTAAAACCGCAAAAACTTTTATCATGACCAATTTTTAAAAAAGTTAAAATTACAGTGCCAGTGCAAAATTGTGCAAAACGTTCGTTTTAGCGTCTAAATAACACGTTTTATGAAAACTGCTATTTTGTAGTGTTTGCAGCAGTTTTCCAGTAAAAACAGCAAAAACGTTTATCATGACCAATTTTTAAAAAAGTTAAAATTACAGTGCCAGTGCAAAATTGTGCAAAACGTTCGTTTTAGCGTCTAAATAACACGTTTTATGAAAACTGCTATTTTGTAGTGTTTGCAGCAGTTTTCCAGTAAAAACAGCAAAAACGTTTATCATGACCAATTTTTAAAAAGTTAAAATTACAGTGCCAGTGCAAAATTGTGCAAAACGTTCGTTTTAGCGTCTAAATAACACGTTTTATGAAAACTGCTATTTTGTAGTGTTTGCAGCAGTTTTCCAGTAAAAACAGCAAAAACGTTTATCATGACCAATTTTTAAAAAAGTTAAAATTACAGTGCCAGTGCAAAATTGTGCAAAACGTTCGTTTTAGCGTCTAAATAACACGTTTTATGAAAACTGCTATTTTGTAGTGTTTGCAGCAGTTTTCCAGTAAAAACAGCAAAAACGTTTATCATGACCAATTTTTAAAAAAGTTAAAATTACAGTGCCAGTGCAAAATTGTGCAAAACGTTCGTTTTAGCGTCTAAATAACACGTTTTATGAAAACTGCTATTTTGTAGTGTTTGCAGCAGTTTTCCAGTAAAACCGCAAAAACTTTTATTATGACCAATTTTTAAAAAAGTTAAAATTACAGTGCCAGTGCAAAATTGTGCAAAACGTTCGTTTTAGCGTCTAAATAACACGTTTTATGAAAACTGCTATTTTGTAGTGTTTGCAGCAGTTTTCCAGTAAAAACCGCAAAAACTTTTATTATGACCAATTTTTAAAAAAGTTAAAATTACAGTGCCAGTGCAAAATTGTGCAAAACGTTCGTTTTAGCGTCTAAATAACACGTTTTATGAAAACTGCTATTTTGTAGTGTTTGCAGCAGTTTTCCAGTAAAAACAGCAAAAACGTTTATCATGACCAATTTTTAAAAAAGTTAAAATTACAGTGCCAGTGCAAAATTGTGCAAAACGTTCGTTTTAGCGTCTAAATAACACGTTTTATGAAAACTGCTATTTTGTAGTGTTTGCAGCAGTTTTCCAGTAAAAACAGCAAAAACGTTTATCATGACCAATTTTTAAAAAGTTAAAATTACAGTGCCAGTGCAAAATTGTGCAAAACGTTCGTTTTAGCGTCTAAATAACACGTTTTATGAAAACTGCTATTTTGTAGTGTTTGCAGCAGTTTTCCAGTAAAAACAGCAAAAACGTTTATCATGACCAATTTTTAAAAAGTTAAAATTACAGTGCCAGTGCAAAATTGTGCAAAACGTTCGTTTTAGCGTCTAAATAACACGTTTTATGAAAACTGCTATTTTGTAGTGTTTGCAGCAGTTTTCCAGTAAAAACAGCAAAAACGTTTATCATGACCAATTTTAAAAAAGTTAAAATTACAGTGCCAGTGCAAAATTGTGCAAAACGTTCGTTTTAGCGTCTAAATAACACGTTTTATGAAAACTGCTATTTTGTAGTGTTTGCAGCAGTTTTCCAGTAAAAACCGCAAAAACTTTTATTATGACCAATTTTTAAAAAAGTTAAAATTACAGTGCCAGTGCAAAATTGTGCAAAACGTTCGTTTTAGCGTCTAAATAACACGTTTTATGAAAACTGCTATTTTGTAGTGTTTGCAGCAGTTTTCCAGTAAAAACCGCAAAAACTTTATTATGACCAATTTTTAAAAAAGTTAAAATTACAGTGCCAGTGCAAAATTGTGCAAAACGTTCGTTTTAGCGTCTAAATAACACGTTTTATGAAAACTGCTATTTTGTAGTGTTTGCAGCAGTTTTCCAGTAAAAACAGCAAAAACGTTTATCATGACCAATTTTAAAAAAGTTAAAATTACAGTGCCAGTGCAAAATTGTGCAAAACGTTCGTTTTAGCGTCTAAATAACACGTTTTATGAAAACTGCTATTTTGTAGTGTTTGCAGCAGTTTTCCAGTAAAAACCGCAAAAACGTTTATCATGACCAATTTTTAAAAAAGTTAAAATTACAGTGCCAGTGCAAAATTGTGCAAAACGTTCGTTTTAGCGTCTAAATAACACGTTTTATGAAAACTGCTATTTTGTAGTGTTTGCAGCAGTTTTCCAGTAAAAACAGCAAAAACGTTTATCATGACCAATTTTTAAAAAAGTTAAAATTACAGTGCCAGTGCAAAATTGTGCAAAACGTTCGTTTTAGCGTCTAAATAACACGTTTTATGAAAACTGCTATTTTGTAGTGTTTGCAGCAGTTTTCCAGTAAAAACAGCAAAAACGTTTATCATGACCAATTTTTAAAAAAGTTAAAATTACAGTGCCAGTGCAAAATTGTGCAAAACGTTCGTTTTAGCGTCTAAATAACACGTTTTATGAAAACTGCTATTTTGTAGTGTTTGCAGCAGTTTTCCAGTAAAAACCGCAAAAACGTTTATCATGACCAATTTTTAAAAAAGTTAAAATTACAGTGCCAGTGCAAAATTGTGCAAAACGTTCGTTTTAGCGTCTAAATAACACGTTTTATGAAAACTGCTATTTTGTAGTGTTTGCAGCAGTTTTCCAGTAAAAACCGCAAAAACTTTATTATGACCAATTTTTAAAAAAGTTAAAATTACAGTGCCAGTGCAAAATTGTGCAAAACGTTCGTTTTAGCGTCTAAATAACACGTTTTATGAAAACTGCTATTTTGTAGTGTTTGCAGCAGTTTTCCAGTAAAAACCGCAAAAACTTTTATTATGACCAATTTTTAAAAAAGTTAAAATTACAGTGCCAGTGCAAAATTGTGCAAAACGTTCGTTTTAGCGTCTAAATAACACGTTTTATGAAAACTGCTATTTTGTAGTGTTTGCAGCAGTTTTCCAGTAAAAACAGCAAAAACGTTTATCATGACCAATTTTTAAAAAAGTTAAAATTACAGTGCCAGTGCAAAATTGTGCAAAACGTTCGTTTTAGCGTCTAAATAACACGTTTTATGAAAACTGCTATTTTGTAGTGTTTGCAGCAGTTTTCCAGTAAAAACAGCAAAAACGTTTATCATGACCAATTTTTAAAAAAGTTAAAATTACAGTGCCAGTGCAAAATTGTGCAAAACGTTCGTTTTAGCGTCTAAATAACACGTTTTATGAAAACTGCTATTTTGTAGTGTTTGCAGCAGTTTTCCAGTAAAAACAGCAAAAACGTTTATCATGACCAATTTTTAAAAAAGTTAAAATTACAGTGCCAGTGCAAAATTGTGCAAAACGTTCGTTTTAGCGTCTAAATAACACGTTTTATGAAAACTGCTATTTTGTAGTGTTTGCAGCAGTTTTCCAGTAAAAACCGCAAAAACGTTTATCATGACCAATTTTTAAAAAAGTTAAAATTACAGTGCCAGTGCAAAATTGTGCAAAACGTTCGTTTTAGCGTCTAAATAACACGTTTTATGAAAACTGCTATTTTGTAGTGTTTGCAGCAGTTTTCCAGTAAAAACAGCAAAAACGTTTATCATGACCAATTTTTAAAAAAGTTAAAATTACAGTGCCAGTGCAAAATTGTGCAAAACGTTCGTTTTAGCGTCTAAATAACACGTTTTATGAAAACTGCTATTTTGTAGTGTTTGCAGCAGTTTTCCAGTAAAAACAGCAAAAACGTTTATCATGACCAATTTTTAAAAAAGTTAAAATTACAGTGCCAGTGCAAAATTGTGCAAAACGTTCGTTTTAGCGTCTAAATAACACGTTTTATGAAAACTGCTATTTTGTAGTGTTTGCAGCAGTTTTCCAGTAAAAACAGCAAAAACGTTTATCATGACCAATTTTTAAAAAAGTTAAAATTACAGTGCCAGTGCAAAATTGTGCAAAACGTTCGTTTTAGCGTCTAAATAACACGTTTTATGAAAACTGCTATTTTGTAGTGTTTGCAGCAGTTTTCCAGTAAAAACAGCAAAAACGTTTATCATGACCAATTTTTAAAAAAGTTAAAATTACAGTGCCAGTGCAAAATTGTGCAAAACGTTCGTTTTAGCGTCTAAATAACACGTTTTATGAAAACTGCTATTTTGTAGTGTTTGCAGCAGTTTTCCAGTAAAAACAGCAAAAACGTTTATCATGACCAATTTTTAAAAAAGTTAAAATTACAGTGCCAGTGCAAAATTGTGCAAAACGTTCGTTTTAGCGTCTAAATAACACGTTTTATGAAAACTGCTATTTTGTAGTGTTTGCAGCAGTTTTCCAGTAAAAACAGCAAAAACGTTTATCATGACCAATTTTTAAAAAAGTTAAAATTACAGTGCCAGTGCAAAATTGTGCAAAACGTTCGTTTTAGCGTCTAAATAACACGTTTTATGAAAACTGCTATTTTGTAGTGTTTGCAGCAGTTTTCCAGTAAAAACAGCAAAAACTTTTATTATGACCAATTTTTAAAAAAGTTAAAATTACAGTGCCAGTGCAAAATTGTGCAAAACGTTCGTTTTAGCGTCTAAATAACACGTTTTATGAAAACTGCTATTTTGTAGTGTTTGCAGCAGTTTTCCAGTAAAAACAGCAAAAACGTTTATCATGACCAATTTTTAAAAAAGTTAAAATTACAGTGCCAGTGCAAAATTGTGCAAAACGTTCGTTTTAGCGTCTAAATAACACGTTTTATGAAAACTGCTATTTTGTAGTGTTTGCAGCAGTTTTCCAGTAAAAACAGCAAAAACGTTTATCATGACCAATTTTTAAAAAAGTTAAAATTACAGTGCCAGTGCAAAATTGTGCAAAACGTTCGTTTTAGCGTCTAAATAACACGTTTTATGAAAACTGCTATTTTGTAGTGTTTGCAGCAGTTTTCCAGTAAAAACAGCAAAAACGTTTATCATGACCAATTTTTAAAAAAGTTAAAATTACAGTGCCAGTGCAAAATTGTGCAAAACGTTCGTTTTAGCGTCTAAATAACACGTTTTATGAAAACTGCTATTTTGTAGTGTTTGCAGCAGTTTTCCAGTAAAAACAGCAAAAACGTTTATCATGACCAATTTTTAAAAAAGTTAAAATTACAGTGCCAGTGCAAAATTGTGCAAAACGTTCGTTTTAGCGTCTAAATAACACGTTTTATGAAAACTGCTATTTTGTAGTGTTTGCAGCAGTTTTCCAGTAAAAACAGCAAAAACGTTTATCATGACCAATTTTTAAAAAAGTTAAAATTACAGTGCCAGTGCAAAATTGTGCAAAACGTTCGTTTTAGCGTCTAAATAACACGTTTTATGAAAACTGCTATTTTGTAGTGTTTGCAGCAGTTTTCCAGTAAAAACAGCAAAAACGTTTATCATGACCAATTTTTAAAAAAGTTAAAATTACAGTGCCAGTGCAAAATTGTGCAAAACGTTCGTTTTAGCGTCTAAATAACACGTTTTATGAAAACTGCTATTTTGTAGTGTTTGCAGCAGTTTTCCAGTAAAAACAGCAAAAACGTTTATCATGACCAATTTTTAAAAAAGTTAAAATTACAGTGCCAGTGCAAAATTGTGCAAAACGTTCGTTTTAGCGTCTAAATAACACGTTTTATGAAAACTGCTATTTTGTAGTGTTTGCAGCAGTTTTCCAGTAAAAACAGCAAAAACGTTTATCATGACCAATTTTTAAAAAAGTTAAAATTACAGTGCCAGTGCAAAATTGTGCAAAACGTTCGTTTTAGCGTCTAAATAACACGTTTTATGAAAACTGCTATTTTGTAGTGTTTGCAGCAGTTTTCCAGTAAAAACAGCAAAAACTTTTATTATGACCAATTTTTAAAAAAGTTAAAATTACAGTGCCAGTGCAAAATTGTGCAAAACGTTCGTTTTAGCGTCTAAATAACACGTTTTATGAAAACTGCTATTTTGTAGTGTTTGCAGCAGTTTTCCAGTAAAAACAGCAAAAACGTTTATCATGACCAATTTTTAAAAAAGTTAAAATTACAGTGCCAGTGCAAAATTGTGCAAAACGTTCGTTTTAGCGTCTAAATAACACGTTTTATGAAAACTGCTATTTTGTAGTGTTTGCAGCAGTTTTCCAGTAAAAACAGCAAAAACGTTTATCATGACCAATTTTTAAAAAGTTAAAATTACAGTGCCAGTGCAAAATTGTGCAAAACGTTCGTTTTAGCGTCTAAATAACACGTTTTATGAAAACTGCTATTTTGTAGTGTTTGCAGCAGTTTTCCAGTAAAAACAGCAAAAACGTTTATCATGACCAATTTTTAAAAAAGTTAAAATTACAGTGCCAGTGCAAAATTGTGCAAAACGTTCGTTTTAGCGTCTAAATAACACGTTTTATGAAAACTGCTATTTTGTAGTGTTTGCAGCAGTTTTCCAGTAAAAACAGCAAAAACGTTTATCATGACCAATTTTTAAAAAAGTTAAAATTACAGTGCCAGTGCAAAATTGTGCAAAACGTTCGTTTTAGCGTCTAAATAACACGTTTTATGAAAACTGCTATTTTGTAGTGTTTGCAGCAGTTTTCCAGTAAAAACAGCAAAAACGTTTATCATGACCAATTTTTAAAAAAGTTAAAATTACAGTGCCAGTGCAAAATTGTGCAAAACGTTCGTTTTAGCGTCTAAATAACACGTTTTATGAAAACTGCTATTTTGTAGTGTTTGCAGCAGTTTTCCAGTAAAAACAGCAAAAACGTTTATCATGACCAATTTTTAAAAAAGTTAAAATTACAGTGCCAGTGCAAAATTGTGCAAAACGTTCGTTTTAGCGTCTAAATAACACGTTTTATGAAAACTGCTATTTTGTAGTGTTTGCAGCAGTTTTCCAGTAAAAACAGCAAAAACGTTTATCATGACCAATTTTTAAAAAAGTTAAAATTACAGTGCCAGTGCAAAATTGTGCAAAACGTTCGTTTTAGCGTCTAAATAACACGTTTTATGAAAACTGCTATTTTGTAGTGTTTGCAGCAGTTTTCCAGTAAAAACAGCAAAAACGTTTATCATGACCAATTTTTAAAAAAGTTAAAATTACAGTGCCAGTGCAAAATTGTGCAAAACGTTCGTTTTAGCGTCTAAATAACACGTTTTATGAAAACTGCTATTTTGTAGTGTTTGCAGCAGTTTTCCAGTAAAAACAGCAAAAACGTTTATCATGACCAATTTTTAAAAAAGTTAAAATTACAGTGCCAGTGCAAAATTGTGCAAAACGTTCGTTTTAGCGTCTAAATAACACGTTTTATGAAAACTGCTATTTTGTAGTGTTTGCAGCAGTTTTCCAGTAAAAACAGCAAAAACGTTTATCATGACCAATTTTTAAAAAAGTTAAAATTACAGTGCCAGTGCAAAATTGTGCAAAACGTTCGTTTTAGCGTCTAAATAACACGTTTTATGAAAACTGCTATTTTGTAGTGTTTGCAGCAGTTTTCCAGTAAAAACAGCAAAAACTTTTATTATGACCAATTTTTAAAAAAGTTAAAATTACAGTGCCAGTGCAAAATTGTGCAAAACGTTCGTTTTAGCGTCTAAATAACACGTTTTATGAAAACTGCTATTTTGTAGTGTTTGCAGCAGTTTTCCAGTAAAAACAGCAAAAACGTTTATCATGACCAATTTTTAAAAAAGTTAAAATTACAGTGCCAGTGCAAAATTGTGCAAAACGTTCGTTTTAGCGTCTAAATAACACGTTTTATGAAAACTGCTATTTTGTAGTGTTTGCAGCAGTTTTCCAGTAAAAACAGCAAAAACGTTTATCATGACCAATTTTTAAAAAAGTTAAAATTACAGTGCCAGTGCAAAATTGTGCAAAACGTTCGTTTTAGCGTCTAAATAACACGTTTTATGAAAACTGCTATTTTGTAGTGTTTGCAGCAGTTTTCCAGTAAAAACAGCAAAAACGTTTATCATGACCAATTTTTAAAAAAGTTAAAATTACAGTGCCAGTGCAAAATTGTGCAAAACGTTCGTTTTAGCGTCTAAATAACACGTTTTATGAAAACTGCTATTTTGTAGTGTTTGCAGCAGTTTTCCAGTAAAAACAGCAAAAACGTTTATCATGACCAATTTTTAAAAAAGTTAAAATTACAGTGCCAGTGCAAAATTGTGCAAAACGTTCGTTTTAGCGTCTAAATAACACGTTTTATGAAAACTGCTATTTTGTAGTGTTTGCAGCAGTTTTCCAGTAAAAACAGCAAAAACGTTTATCATGACCAATTTTTAAAAAAGTTAAAATTACAGTGCCAGTGCAAAATTGTGCAAAACGTTCGTTTTAGCGTCTAAATAACACGTTTTATGAAAACTGCTATTTTGTAGTGTTTGCAGCAGTTTTCCAGTAAAAACAGCAAAAACGTTTATCATGACCAATTTTTAAAAAAGTTAAAATTACAGTGCCAGTGCAAAATTGTGCAAAACGTTCGTTTTAGCGTCTAAATAACACGTTTTATGAAAACTGCTATTTTGTAGTGTTTGCAGCAGTTTTCCAGTAAAAACAGCAAAAACGTTTATCATGACCAATTTTTAAAAAAGTTAAAATTACAGTGCCAGTGCAAAATTGTGCAAAACGTTCGTTTTAGCGTCTAAATAACACGTTTTATGAAAACTGCTATTTTGTAGTGTTTGCAGCAGTTTTCCAGTAAAAACAGCAAAAACGTTTATCATGACCAATTTTTAAAAAAGTTAAAATTACAGTGCCAGTGCAAAATTGTGCAAAACGTTCGTTTTAGCGTCTAAATAACACGTTTTATGAAAACTGCTATTTTGTAGTGTTTGCAGCAGTTTTCCAGTAAAAACAGCAAAAACGTTTATCATGACCAATTTTTAAAAAAGTTAAAATTACAGTGCCAGTGCAAAATTGTGCAAAACGTTCGTTTTAGCGTCTAAATAACACGTTTTATGAAAACTGCTATTTTGTAGTGTTTGCAGCAGTTTTCCAGTAAAAACAGCAAAAACGTTTATCATGACCAATTTTTAAAAAAGTTAAAATTACAGTGCCAGTGCAAAATTGTGCAAAACGTTCGTTTTAGCGTCTAAATAACACGTTTTATGAAAACTGCTATTTTGTAGTGTTTGCAGCAGTTTTCCAGTAAAAACAGCAAAAACGTTTATCATGACCAATTTTTAAAAAAGTTAAAATTACAGTGCCAGTGCAAAATTGTGCAAAACGTTCGTTTTAGCGTCTAAATAACACGTTTTATGAAAACTGCTATTTTGTAGTGTTTGCAGCAGTTTTCCAGTAAAAACAGCAAAAACGTTTATCATGACCAATTTTTAAAAAAGTTAAAATTACAGTGCCAGTGCAAAATTGTGCAAAACGTTCGTTTTAGCGTCTAAATAACACGTTTTATGAAAACTGCTATTTTGTAGTGTTTGCAGCAGTTTTCCAGTAAAAACAGCAAAAACGTTTATCATGACCAATTTTTAAAAAAGTTAAAATTACAGTGCCAGTGCAAAATTGTGCAAAACGTTCGTTTTAGCCTCTAAATAACACGTTTTATGAAAACTGCTATTTTGTAGTGTTTGCAGCAGTTTTCCAGTAAAAACAGCAAAAACGTTTATCATGACCAATTTTTAAAAAAGTTAAAATTACAGTGCCAGTGCAAAATTGTGCAAAACGTTCGTTTTAGCGTCTAAATAACACGTTTTATGAAAACTGCTATTTTGTAGTGTTTGCAGCAGTTTTCCAGTAAAAACAGCAAAAACGTTTATCATGACCAATTTTTAAAAAAGTTAAAATTACAGTGCCAGTGCAAAATTGTGCAAAACGTTCGTTTTAGCCTCTAAATAACACGTTTTATGAAAACTGCTATTTTGTAGTGTTTGCAGCAGTTTTCCAGTAAAAACAGCAAAAACGTTTATCATGACCAATTTTTAAAAAAGTTAAAATTACAGTGCCAGTGCAAAATTGTGCAAAACGTTCGTTTTAGCGTCTAAATAACACGTTTTATGAAAACTGCTATTTTGCAGTGTTTGCAGCAGTTTTCCAGTAAAAACAGCAAAAACGTTTATCATGACCAATTTTTAAAAAAGTTAAAATTACAGTGCCAGTGCAAAATTGTGCAAAACGTTCGTTTTAGCGTCTAAATAACACGTTTTATGAAAACTGCTATTTTGTAGTGTTTGCAGCAGTTTTCCAGTAAAAACAGCAAAAACGTTTATCATGACCAATTTTTAAAAAAGTTAAAATTACAGTGCCAGTGCAAAATTGTGCAAAACGTTCGTTTTAGCGTCTAAATAACACGTTTTATGAAAACTGCTATTTGTAGTGTTTGCAGCAGTTTTCCAGTAAAAACAGCAAAAACGTTTATCATGACCAATTTTTAAAAAAGTTAAAATTACAGTGCCAGTGCAAAATTGTGCAAAACGTTCGTTTTAGCGTCTAAATAACACGTTTTATGAAAACTGCTATTTTGTAGTGTTTGCAGCAGTTTTCCAGTAAAAACAGCAAAAACGTTTATCATGACCAATTTTTAAAAAAGTTAAAATTACAGTGCCAGTGCAAAATTGTGCAAAACGTTCGTTTTAGCCTCTAAATAACACGTTTTATGAAAACTGCTATTTTGCAGTGTTTGCAGCAGTTTTCCAGTAAAAACAGCAAAAACGTTTATCATGACCAATTTTTAAAAAAGTTAAAATTACAGTGCCAGTGCAAAATTGTGCAAAACGTTCGTTTTAGCCTCTAAATAACACGTTTTATGAAAACTGCTATTTTGCAGTGTTTGCAGCAGTTTTCCAGTAAAAACAGCAAAAACGTTTATCATGACCAATTTTTAAAAAAGTTAAAATTACAGTGCCAGTGCAAAATTGTGCAAAACGTTCGTTTTAGCGTCTAAATAACACGTTTTATGAAAACTGCTATTTTGTAGTGTTTGCAGCAGTTTTCCAGTAAAAACAGCAAAAACGTTTATCATGACCAATTTTTAAAAAAGTTAAAATTACAGTGCCAGTGCAAAATTGTGCAAAACGTTCGTTTTAGCCTCTAAATAACACGTTTTATGAAAACTGCTATTTTGCAGTGTTTGCAGCAGTTTTCCAGTAAAAACAGCAAAAACGTTTATCATGACCAATTTTTAAAAAAGTTAAAATTACAGTGCCAGTGCAAAATTGTGCAAAACGTTCGTTTTAGCCTCTAAATAACACGTTTTATGAAAACTGCTATTTTGCAGTGTTTGCAGCAGTTTTCCAGTAAAAACAGCAAAAACGTTTATCATGACCAATTTTTAAAAAAGTTAAAATTACAGTGCCAGTGCAAAATTGTGCAAAACGTTCGTTTTAGCCTCTAAATAACACGTTTTATGAAAACTGCTATTTTGCAGTGTTTGCAGCAGTTTTCCAGTAAAAACAGCAAAAACGTTTATCATGACCAATTTTTAAAAAAGTTAAAATTACAGTGCCAGTGCAAAATTGTGCAAAACGTTCGTTTTAGCGTCTAAATAACACGTTTTATGAAAACTGCTATTTTGCAGTGTTTGCAGCAGTTTTCCAGTAAAAACAGCAAAAACGTTTATCATGACCAATTTTTAAAAAAGTTAAAATTACAGTGCCAGTGCAAAATTGTGCAAAACGTTCGTTTTAGCCTCTAAATAACACGTTTTATGAAAACTGCTATTTTGCAGTGTTTGCAGCAGTTTTCCAGTAAAAACAGCAAAAACTTTTATCATGACCAATTTTTAAAAAAGTTAAAATTACAGTGCCAGTGCAAAATTGTGCAAAACGTTCGTTTTAGCGTCTAAATAAGACGTTTTATGAAAACTGCTATTTTGCAGTGTTTGCAGCAGTTTTCCAGTAAAAACAGCAAAAACGTTTATCATAACCAAATTTTTAAAAAAGTTAAAATTACAGTGCCAGTGCAAAATTGTGCAAAACGTTCGTTTTAGCGTCTAAATAACACGTTTTATGAAAACTGCTATTTTGCAGTGTTTGCAGCAGTTTTCCAGTAAAAACAGCAAAAACGTTTATCATGACCAATTTTTAAAAAAGTTAAAATTACAGTGCCAGTGCAAAATTGTGCAAAACGTTCGTTTAGCGTCTAAATAACACGTTTTATGAAAACTGCTATTTTGCAGTGTTTGCAGCAGTTTTCCAGTAAAAACAGCAAAAACGTTTATCATGACCAATTTTTAAAAAAGTTAAAATTACAGTGCCAGTGCAAAATTGTGCAAAACGTTCGTTTTAGCGTCTAAATAACACGTTTTATGAAAACTGCTATTTTGCAGTGTTTGCAGCAGTTTTCCAGTAAAAACAGCAAAAACGTTTATCATGACCAATTTTTAAAAAAGTTAAAATTACAGTGCCAGTGCAAAATTGTGCAAAACGTTCGTTTTAGCGTCTAAATAACACGTTTTATGAAAACTGCTATTTTGTAGTGTTTGCAGCAGTTTTCCAGTAAAAACAGCAAAAACGTTTATCATGACCATTTTTAAAAAAGTTAAAATTACAGTGCCAGTGCAAAATTGTGCAAAACGTTCGTTTTAGCGTCTAAATAACACGTTTTATGAAAACTGCTATTTTGTAGTGTTTGCAGCAGTTTTCCAGTAAAAACAGCAAAAACGTTTATCATGACCAATTTTTAAAAAAGTTAAAATTACAGTGCCAGTGCAAAATTGTGCAAAACGTTCGTTTTAGCGTCTAAATAACACGTTTTATGAAAACTGCTATTTTGTAGTGTTTGCAGCAGTTTTCCAGTAAAAACAGCAAAAACGTTTATCATGACCAATTTTTAAAAAAGTTAAAATTACAGTGCCAGTGCAAAATTGTGCAAAACGTTCGTTTTAGCGTCTAAATAACACGTTTTATGAAAACTGCTATTTTGTAGTGTTTGCAGCAGTTTTCCAGTAAAAACAGCAAAAACGTTTATCATGACCAATTTTTAAAAAAGTTAAAATTACAGTGCCAGTGCAAAATTGTGCAAAACGTTCGTTTTAGCGTCTAAATAACACGTTTTATGAAAACTGCTATTTTGTAGTGTTTGCAGCAGTTTTCCAGTAAAAACAGCAAAAACGTTTATCATGACCAATTTTTAAAAAAGTTAAAATTACAGTGCCAGTGCAAAATTGTGCAAAACGTTCGTTTTAGCGTCTAAATAACACGTTTTATGAAAACTGCTATTTTGTAGTGTTTGCAGCAGTTTTCCAGTAAAAACAGCAAAAACGTTTATCATGACCAATTTTTAAAAAAGTTAAAATTACAGTGCCAGTGCAAAATTGTGCAAAACGTTCGTTTTAGCGTCTAAATAACACGTTTTATGAAAACTGCTATTTTGTAGTGTTTGCAGCAGTTTTCCAGTAAAAACAGCAAAAACGTTTATCATGACCAATTTTTAAAAAAGTTAAAATTACAGTGCCAGTGCAAAATTGTGCAAAACGTTCGTTTTAGCGTCTAAATAACACGTTTTATGAAAACTGCTATTTTGTAGTGTTTGCAGCAGTTTTCCAGTAAAAACAGCAAAAACGTTTATCATGACCAATTTTTAAAAAAGTTAAAATTACAGTGCCAGTGCAAAATTGTGCAAAACGTTCGTTTTAGCGTCTAAATAACACGTTTTATGAAAACTGCTATTTTGTAGTGTTTGCAGCAGTTTTCCAGTAAAAACAGCAAAAACGTTTATCATGACCAATTTTTAAAAAAGTTAAAATTACAGTGCCAGTGCAAAATTGTGCAAAACGTTCGTTTTAGCGTCTAAATAACACGTTTTATGAAAACTGCTATTTTGTAGTGTTTGCAGCAGTTTTCCAGTAAAAACAGCAAAAACGTTTATCATGACCAATTTTTAAAAAAGTTAAAATTACAGTGCCAGTGCAAAATTGTGCAAAACGTTCGTTTTAGCGTCTAAATAACACGTTTTATGAAAACTGCTATTTTGTAGTGTTTGCAGCAGTTTTCCAGTAAAAACAGCAAAAACGTTTATCATGACCAATTTTTAAAAAAGTTAAAATTACAGTGCCAGTGCAAAATTGTGCAAAACGTTCGTTTTAGCGTCTAAATAACACGTTTTATGAAAACTGCTATTTTGTAGTGTTTGCAGCAGTTTTCCAGTAAAAACAGCAAAAACGTTTATCATGACCAATTTTTAAAAAAGTTAAAATTACAGTGCCAGTGCAAAATTGTGCAAAACGTTCGTTTTAGCGTCTAAATAACACGTTTTATGAAAACTGCTATTTTGTAGTGTTTGCAGCAGTTTTCCAGTAAAAACAGCAAAAACGTTTATCATGACCAATTTTTAAAAAAGTTAAAATTACAGTGCCAGTGCAAAATTGTGCAAAACGTTCGTTTTAGCGTCTAAATAACACGTTTTATGAAAACTGCTATTTTGTAGTGTTTGCAGCAGTTTTCCAGTAAAAACAGCAAAAACGTTTATCATGACCAATTTTTAAAAAAGTTAAAATTACAGTGCCAGTGCAAAATTGTGCAAAACGTTCGTTTTAGCGTCTAAATAACACGTTTTATGAAAACTGCTATTTTGTAGTGTTTGCAGCAGTTTTCCAGTAAAAACAGCAAAAACGTTTATCATGACCAATTTTTAAAAAAGTTAAAATTACAGTGCCAGTGCAAAATTGTGCAAAACGTTCGTTTTAGCGTCTAAATAACACGTTTTATGAAAACTGCTATTTTGTAGTGTTTGCAGCAGTTTTCCAGTAAAAACAGCAAAAACGTTTATCATGACCAATTTTTAAAAAAGTTAAAATTACAGTGCCAGTGCAAAATTGTGCAAAACGTTCGTTTTAGCGTCTAAATAACACGTTTTATGAAAACTGCTATTTTGTAGTGTTTGCAGCAGTTTTCCAGTAAAAACAGCAAAAACGTTTATCATGACCAATTTTTAAAAAAGTTAAAATTACAGTGCCAGTGCAAAATTGTGCAAAACGTTCGTTTTAGCGTCTAAATAACACGTTTTATGAAAACTGCTATTTTGTAGTGTTTGCAGCAGTTTTCCAGTAAAAACAGCAAAAACGTTTATCATGACCAATTTTTAAAAAAGTTAAAATTACAGTGCCAGTGCAAAATTGTGCAAAACGTTCGTTTTAGCGTCTAAATAACACGTTTTATGAAAACTGCTATTTTGTAGTGTTTGCAGCAGTTTTCCAGTAAAAACAGCAAAAACGTTTATCATGACCAATTTTTAAAAAAGTTAAAATTACAGTGCCAGTGCAAAATTGTGCAAAACGTTCGTTTTAGCGTCTAAATAACACGTTTTATGAAAACTGCTATTTTGTAGTGTTTGCAGCAGTTTTCCAGTAAAAACAGCAAAAACGTTTATCATGACCAATTTTTAAAAAAGTTAAAATTACAGTGCCAGTGCAAAATTGTGCAAAACGTTCGTTTTAGCGTCTAAATAACACGTTTTATGAAAACTGCTATTTTGTAGTGTTTGCAGCAGTTTTCCAGTAAAAACAGCAAAAACGTTTATCATGACCAATTTTTAAAAAAGTTAAAATTACAGTGCCAGTGCAAAATTGTGCAAAACGTTCGTTTTAGCGTCTAAATAACACGTTTTATGAAAACTGCTATTTTGTAGTGTTTGCAGCAGTTTTCCAGTAAAAACAGCAAAAACGTTTATCATGACCAATTTTTAAAAAAGTTAAAATTACAGTGCCAGTGCAAAATTGTGCAAAACGTTCGTTTTAGCGTCTAAATAACACGTTTTATGAAAACTGCTATTTTGTAGTGTTTGCAGCAGTTTTCCAGTAAAAACAGCAAAAACGTTTATCATGACCAATTTTTAAAAAAGTTAAAATTACAGTGCCAGTGCAAAATTGTGCAAAACGTTCGTTTTAGCGTCTAAATAACACGTTTTATGAAAACTGCTATTTTGTAGTGTTTGCAGCAGTTTTCCAGTAAAAACAGCAAAAACGTTTATCATGACCAATTTTTAAAAAAGTTAAAATTACAGTGCCAGTGCAAAATTGTGCAAAACGTTCGTTTTAGCGTCTAAATAACACGTTTTATGAAAACTGCTATTTTGTAGTGTTTGCAGCAGTTTTCCAGTAAAAACAGCAAAAACGTTTATCATGACCAATTTTAAAAAAGTTAAAATTACAGTGCCAGTGCAAAATTGTGCAAAACGTTCGTTTTAGCGTCTAAATAACACGTTTTATGAAAACTGCTATTTTGTAGTGTTTGCAGCAGTTTTCCAGTAAAAACAGCAAAAACGTTTATCATGACCAATTTTTAAAAAAGTTAAAATTACAGTGCCAGTGCAAAATTGTGCAAAACGTTCGTTTTAGCGTCTAAATAACACGTTTTATGAAAACTGCTATTTTGTAGTGTTTGCAGCAGTTTTCCAGTAAAAACAGCAAAAACGTTTATCATGACCAATTTTTAAAAAAGTTAAAATTACAGTGCCAGTGCAAAATTGTGCAAAACGTTCGTTTTAGCGTCTAAATAACACGTTTTATGAAAACTGCTATTTTGTAGTGTTTGCAGCAGTTTTCCAGTAAAAACAGCAAAAACGTTTATCATGACCAATTTTTAAAAAAGTTAAAATTACAGTGCCAGTGCAAAATTGTGCAAAACGTTCGTTTTAGCGTCTAAATAACACGTTTTATGAAAACTGCTATTTTGTAGTGTTTGCAGCAGTTTTCCAGTAAAAACAGCAAAAACGTTTATCATGACCAATTTTTAAAAAAGTTAAAATTACAGTGCCAGTGCAAAATTGTGCAAAACGTTCGTTTTAGCGTCTAAATAACACGTTTTATGAAAACTGCTATTTTGTAGTGTTTGCAGCAGTTTTCCAGTAAAAACAGCAAAAACGTTTATCATGACCAATTTTTAAAAAAGTTAAAATTACAGTGCCAGTGCAAAATTGTGCAAAACGTTCGTTTTAGCGTCTAAATAACACGTTTTATGAAAACTGCTATTTTGTAGTGTTTGCAGCAGTTTTCCAGTAAAAACAGCAAAAACGTTTATCATGACCAATTTTTAAAAAAGTTAAAATTACAGTGCCAGTGCAAAATTGTGCAAAACGTTCGTTTTAGCGTCTAAATAACACGTTTTATGAAAACTGCTATTTTGTAGTGTTTGCAGCAGTTTTCCAGTAAAAACAGCAAAAACGTTTATCATGACCAATTTTTAAAAAAGTTAAAATTACAGTGCCAGTGCAAAATTGTGCAAAACGTTCGTTTTAGCGTCTAAATAACACGTTTTATGAAAACTGCTATTTTGTAGTGTTTGCAGCAGTTTTCCAGTAAAAACAGCAAAAACGTTTATCATGACCAATTTTTAAAAAAGTTAAAATTACAGTGCCAGTGCAAAATTGTGCAAAACGTTCGTTTTAGCGTCTAAATAACACGTTTTATGAAAACTGCTATTTTGTAGTGTTTGCAGCAGTTTTCCAGTAAAAACAGCAAAAACGTTTATCATGACCAATTTTTAAAAAAGTTAAAATTACAGTGCCAGTGCAAAATTGTGCAAAACGTTCGTTTTAGCGTCTAAATAACACGTTTTATGAAAACTGCTATTTTGTAGTGTTTGCAGCAGTTTTCCAGTAAAAACAGCAAAAACGTTTATCATGACCAATTTTTAAAAAAGTTAAAATTACAGTGCCAGTGCAAAATTGTGCAAAACGTTCGTTTTAGCGTCTAAATAACACGTTTTATGAAAACTGCTATTTTGTAGTGTTTGCAGCAGTTTTCCAGTAAAAACAGCAAAAACGTTTATCATGACCAATTTTTAAAAAAGTTAAAATTACAGTGCCAGTGCAAAATTGTGCAAAACGTTCGTTTTAGCGTCTAAATAACACGTTTTATGAAAACTGCTATTTTGTAGTGTTTGCAGCAGTTTTCCAGTAAAAACAGCAAAAACGTTTATCATGACCAATTTTTAAAAAAGTTAAAATTACAGTGCCAGTGCAAAATTGTGCAAAACGTTCGTTTTAGCGTCTAAATAACACGTTTTATGAAAACTGCTATTTTGTAGTGTTTGCAGCAGTTTTCCAGTAAAAACAGCAAAAACGTTTATCATGACCAATTTTTAAAAAAGTTAAAATTACAGTGCCAGTGCAAAATTGTGCAAAACGTTCGTTTTAGCGTCTAAATAACACGTTTTATGAAAACTGCTATTTTGTAGTGTTTGCAGCAGTTTTCCAGTAAAAACAGCAAAAACGTTTATCATGACCAATTTTTAAAAAAGTTAAAATTACAGTGCCAGTGCAAAATTGTGCAAAACGTTCGTTTTAGCGTCTAAATAACACGTTTTATGAAAACTGCTATTTTGTAGTGTTTGCAGCAGTTTTCCAGTAAAAACAGCAAAAACGTTTATCATGACCAATTTTTAAAAAAGTTAAAATTACAGTGCCAGTGCAAAATTGTGCAAAACGTTCGTTTTAGCGTCTAAATAACACGTTTTATGAAAACTGCTATTTTGTAGTGTTTGCAGCAGTTTTCCAGTAAAAACAGCAAAAACGTTTATCATGACCAATTTTTAAAAAAGTTAAAATTACAGTGCCAGTGCAAAATTGTGCAAAACGTTCGTTTTAGCGTCTAAATAACACGTTTTATGAAAACTGCTATTTTGTAGTGTTTGCAGCAGTTTTCCAGTAAAAACAGCAAAAACGTTTATCATGACCAATTTTTAAAAAAGTTAAAATTACAGTGCCAGTGCAAAATTGTGCAAAACGTTCGTTTTAGCGTCTAAATAACACGTTTTATGAAAACTGCTATTTTGTAGTGTTTGCAGCAGTTTTCCAGTAAAAACAGCAAAAACGTTTATCATGACCAATTTTTAAAAAAGTTAAAATTACAGTGCCAGTGCAAAATTGTGCAAAACGTTCGTTTTAGCGTCTAAATAACACGTTTTATGAAAACTGCTATTTTGTAGTGTTTGCAGCAGTTTTCCAGTAAAAACAGCAAAAACGTTTATCATGACCAATTTTTAAAAAAGTTAAAATTACAGTGCCAGTGCAAAATTGTGCAAAACGTTCGTTTTAGCGTCTAAATAACACGTTTTATGAAAACTGCTATTTTGTAGTGTTTGCAGCAGTTTTCCAGTAAAAACAGCAAAAACGTTTATCATGACCAATTTTTAAAAAAGTTAAAATTACAGTGCCAGTGCAAAATTGTGCAAAACGTTCGTTTTAGCGTCTAAATAACACGTTTTATGAAAACTGCTATTTTGTAGTGTTTGCAGCAGTTTTCCAGTAAAAACAGCAAAAACGTTTATCATGACCAATTTTTAAAAAAGTTAAAATTACAGTGCCAGTGCAAAATTGTGCAAAACGTTCGTTTTAGCGTCTAAATAACACGTTTTATGAAAACTGCTATTTTGTAGTGTTTGCAGCAGTTTTCCAGTAAAAACAGCAAAAACGTTTATCATGACCAATTTTTAAAAAAGTTAAAATTACAGTGCCAGTGCAAAATTGTGCAAAACGTTCGTTTTAGCGTCTAAATAACACGTTTTATGAAAACTGCTATTTTGTAGTGTTTGCAGCAGTTTTCCAGTAAAAACAGCAAAAACGTTTATCATGACCAATTTTTAAAAAAGTTAAAATTACAGTGCCAGTGCAAAATTGTGCAAAACGTTCGTTTTAGCGTCTAAATAACACGTTTTATGAAAACTGCTATTTTGTAGTGTTTGCAGCAGTTTTCCAGTAAAAACAGCAAAAACGTTTATCATGACCAATTTTTAAAAAAGTTAAAATTACAGTGCCAGTGCAAAATTGTGCAAAACGTTCGTTTTAGCGTCTAAATAACACGTTTTATGAAAACTGCTATTTTGTAGTGTTTGCAGCAGTTTTCCAGTAAAAACAGCAAAAACGTTTATCATGACCAATTTTTAAAAAAGTTAAAATTACAGTGCCAGTGCAAAATTGTGCAAAACGTTCGTTTTAGCGTCTAAATAACACGTTTTATGAAAACTGCTATTTTGTAGTGTTTGCAGCAGTTTTCCAGTAAAAACAGCAAAAACGTTTATCATGACCAATTTTTAAAAAAGTTAAAATTACAGTGCCAGTGCAAAATTGTGCAAAACGTTCGTTTTAGCGTCTAAATAACACGTTTTATGAAAACTGCTATTTTGTAGTGTTTGCAGCAGTTTTCCAGTAAAAACAGCAAAAACGTTTATCATGACCAATTTTTAAAAAAGTTAAAATTACAGTGCCAGTGCAAAATTGTGCAAAACGTTCGTTTTAGCGTCTAAATAACACGTTTTATGAAAACTGCTATTTTGTAGTGTTTGCAGCAGTTTTCCAGTAAAAACAGCAAAAACGTTTATCATGACCAATTTTTAAAAAAGTTAAAATTACAGTGCCAGTGCAAAATTGTGCAAAACGTTCGTTTTAGCGTCTAAATAACACGTTTTATGAAAACTGCTATTTTGTAGTGTTTGCAGCAGTTTTCCAGTAAAAACAGCAAAAACGTTTATCATGACCAATTTTTAAAAAAGTTAAAATTACAGTGCCAGTGCAAAATTGTGCAAAACGTTCGTTTTAGCGTCTAAATAACACGTTTTATGAAAACTGCTATTTTGTAGTGTTTGCAGCAGTTTTCCAGTAAAAACAGCAAAAACGTTTATCATGACCAATTTTTAAAAAAGTTAAAATTACAGTGCCAGTGCAAAATTGTGCAAAACGTTCGTTTTAGCGTCTAAATAACACGTTTTATGAAAACTGCTATTTTGTAGTGTTTGCAGCAGTTTTCCAGTAAAAACAGCAAAAACGTTTATCATGACCAATTTTTAAAAAAGTTAAAATTACAGTGCCAGTGCAAAATTGTGCAAAACGTTCGTTTTAGCGTCTAAATAACACGTTTTATGAAAACTGCTATTTTGTAGTGTTTGCAGCAGTTTTCCAGTAAAAACAGCAAAAACGTTTATCATGACCAATTTTTAAAAAAGTTAAAATTACAGTGCCAGTGCAAAATTGTGCAAAACGTTCGTTTTAGCGTCTAAATAACACGTTTTATGAAAACTGCTATTTTGTAGTGTTTGCAGCAGTTTTCCAGTAAAAACAGCAAAAACGTTTATCATGACCAATTTTTAAAAAAGTTAAAATTACAGTGCCAGTGCAAAATTGTGCAAAACGTTCGTTTTAGCGTCTAAATAACACGTTTTATGAAAACTGCTATTTTGTAGTGTTTGCAGCAGTTTTCCAGTAAAAACAGCAAAAACGTTTATCATGACCAATTTTTAAAAAAGTTAAAATTACAGTGCCAGTGCAAAATTGTGCAAA
Source organism: Montipora capricornis (assembly GCF_036669925.1). Taxonomy (NCBI): domain Eukaryota; kingdom Metazoa; phylum Cnidaria; class Anthozoa; order Scleractinia; family Acroporidae; genus Montipora; species Montipora capricornis. The sequence goes on along the minus strand of NW_027180120.1, from coordinate 24,197 downwards.
ACGTTCGTTTTAGCGTCTAAATAACACGTTTTATGAAAACTGCTATTTTGTAGTGTTTGCAGCAGTTTTCCAGTAAAAACAGCAAAAACGTTTATCATGACCAATTTTTAAAAAAGTTAAAATTACAGTGCCAGTGCAAAATTGTGCAAAACGTTCGTTTTAGCGTCTAAATAACACGTTTTATGAAAACTGCTATTTTGTAGTGTTTGCAGCAGTTTTCCAGTAAAAACAGCAAAAACGTTTATCATGACCAATTTTTAAAAAAGTTAAAATTACAGTGCCAGTGCAAAATTGTGCAAAACGTTCGTTTTAGCGTCTAAATAACACGTTTTATGAAAACTGCTATTTTGTAGTGTTTGCAGCAGTTTTCCAGTAAAAACAGCAAAAACGTTTATCATGACCAATTTTTAAAAAAGTTAAAATTACAGTGCCAGTGCAAAATTGTGCAAAACGTTCGTTTTAGCGTCTAAATAACACGTTTTATGAAAACTGCTATTTTGTAGTGTTTGCAGCAGTTTTCCAGTAAAAACAGCAAAAACGTTTATCATGACCAATTTTTAAAAAAGTTAAAATTACAGTGCCAGTGCAAAATTGTGCAAAACGTTCGTTTTAGCGTCTAAATAACACGTTTTATGAAAACTGCTATTTTGTAGTGTTTGCAGCAGTTTTCCAGTAAAAACAGCAAAAACGTTTATCATGACCAATTTTTAAAAAAGTTAAAATTACAGTGCCAGTGCAAAATTGTGCAAAACGTTCGTTTTAGCGTCTAAATAACACGTTTTATGAAAACTGCTATTTTGTAGTGTTTGCAGCAGTTTTCCAGTAAAAACAGCAAAAACGTTTATCATGACCAATTTTTAAAAAAGTTAAAATTACAGTGCCAGTGCAAAATTGTGCAAAACGTTCGTTTTAGCGTCTAAATAACACGTTTTATGAAAACTGCTATTTTGTAGTGTTTGCAGCAGTTTTCCAGTAAAAACAGCAAAAACGTTTATCATGACCAATTTTTAAAAAAGTTAAAATTACAGTGCCAGTGCAAAATTGTGCAAAACGTTCGTTTTAGCGTCTAAATAACACGTTTTATGAAAACTGCTATTTTGTAGTGTTTGCAGCAGTTTTCCAGTAAAAACAGCAAAAACGTTTATCATGACCAATTTTTAAAAAAGTTAAAATTACAGTGCCAGTGCAAAATTGTGCAAAACGTTCGTTTTAGCGTCTAAATAACACGTTTTATGAAAACTGCTATTTTGTAGTGTTTGCAGCAGTTTTCCAGTAAAAACAGCAAAAACGTTTATCATGACCAATTTTTAAAAAAGTTAAAATTACAGTGCCAGTGCAAAATTGTGCAAAACGTTCGTTTTAGCGTCTAAATAACACGTTTTATGAAAACTGCTATTTTGTAGTGTTTGCAGCAGTTTTCCAGTAAAAACAGCAAAAACGTTTATCATGACCAATTTTTAAAAAAGTTAAAATTACAGTGCCAGTGCAAAATTGTGCAAAACGTTCGTTTTAGCGTCTAAATAACACGTTTTATGAAAACTGCTATTTTGTAGTGTTTGCAGCAGTTTTCCAGTAAAAACAGCAAAAACGTTTATCATGACCAATTTTTAAAAAAGTTAAAATTACAGTGCCAGTGCAAAATTGTGCAAAACGTTCGTTTTAGCGTCTAAATAACACGTTTTATGAAAACTGCTATTTTGTAGTGTTTGCAGCAGTTTTCCAGTAAAAACAGCAAAAACGTTTATCATGACCAATTTTTAAAAAAGTTAAAATTACAGTGCCAGTGCAAAATTGTGCAAAACGTTCGTTTTAGCGTCTAAATAACACGTTTTATGAAAACTGCTATTTTGTAGTGTTTGCAGCAGTTTTCCAGTAAAAACAGCAAAAACGTTTATCATGACCAATTTTTAAAAAAGTTAAAATTACAGTGCCAGTGCAAAATTGTGCAAAACGTTCGTTTTAGCGTCTAAATAACACGTTTTATGAAAACTGCTATTTTGTAGTGTTTGCAGCAGTTTTCCAGTAAAAACAGCAAAAACGTTTATCATGACCAATTTTTAAAAAAGTTAAAATTACAGTGCCAGTGCAAAATTGTGCAAAACGTTCGTTTTAGCGTCTAAATAACACGTTTTATGAAAACTGCTATTTTGTAGTGTTTGCAGCAGTTTTCCAGTAAAAACAGCAAAAACGTTTATCATGACCAATTTTTAAAAAAGTTAAAATTACAGTGCCAGTGCAAAATTGTGCAAAACGTTCGTTTTAGCGTCTAAATAACACGTTTTATGAAAACTGCTATTTTGTAGTGTTTGCAGCAGTTTTCCAGTAAAAACAGCAAAAACGTTTATCATGACCAATTTTTAAAAAAGTTAAAATTACAGTGCCAGTGCAAAATTGTGCAAAACGTTCGTTTTAGCGTCTAAATAACACGTTTTATGAAAACTGCTATTTTGTAGTGTTTGCAGCAGTTTTCCAGTAAAAACAGCAAAAACGTTTATCATGACCAATTTTTAAAAAAGTTAAAATTACAGTGCCAGTGCAAAATTGTGCAAAACGTTCGTTTTAGCGTCTAAATAACACGTTTTATGAAAACTGCTATTTTGTAGTGTTTGCAGCAGTTTTCCAGTAAAAACAGCAAAAACGTTTATCATGACCAATTTTTAAAAAAGTTAAAATTACAGTGCCAGTGCAAAATTGTGCAAAACGTTCGTTTTAGCGTCTAAATAACACGTTTTATGAAAACTGCTATTTTGTAGTGTTTGCAGCAGTTTTCCAGTAAAAACAGCAAAAACGTTTATCATGACCAATTTTTAAAAAAGTTAAAATTACAGTGCCAGTGCAAAATTGTGCAAAACGTTCGTTTTAGCGTCTAAATAACACGTTTTATGAAAACTGCTATTTTGTAGTGTTTGCAGCAGTTTTCCAGTAAAAACAGCAAAAACGTTTATCATGACCAATTTTTAAAAAAGTTAAAATTACAGTGCCAGTGCAAAATTGTGCAAAACGTTCGTTTTAGCGTCTAAATAACACGTTTTATGAAAACTGCTATTTTGTAGTGTTTGCAGCAGTTTTCCAGTAAAAACAGCAAAAACGTTTATCATGACCAATTTTTAAAAAAGTTAAAATTACAGTGCCAGTGCAAAATTGTGCAAAACGTTCGTTTTAGCGTCTAAATAACACGTTTTATGAAAACTGCTATTTTGTAGTGTTTGCAGCAGTTTTCCAGTAAAAACAGCAAAAACGTTTATCATGACCAATTTTTAAAAAAGTTAAAATTACAGTGCCAGTGCAAAATTGTGCAAAACGTTCGTTTTAGCGTCTAAATAACACGTTTTATGAAAACTGCTATTTTGTAGTGTTTGCAGCAGTTTTCCAGTAAAAACAGCAAAAACGTTTATCATGACCAATTTTTAAAAAAGTTAAAATTACAGTGCCAGTGCAAAATTGTGCAAAACGTTCGTTTTAGCGTCTAAATAACACGTTTTATGAAAACTGCTATTTTGTAGTGTTTGCAGCAGTTTTCCAGTAAAAACAGCAAAAACGTTTATCATGACCAATTTTTAAAAAAGTTAAAATTACAGTGCCAGTGCAAAATTGTGCAAAACGTTCGTTTTAGCGTCTAAATAACACGTTTTATGAAAACTGCTATTTTGTAGTGTTTGCAGCAGTTTTCCAGTAAAAACAGCAAAAACGTTTATCATGACCAATTTTTAAAAAAGTTAAAATTACAGTGCCAGTGCAAAATTGTGCAAAACGTTCGTTTTAGCGTCTAAATAACACGTTTTATGAAAACTGCTATTTTGTAGTGTTTGCAGCAGTTTTCCAGTAAAAACAGCAAAAACGTTTATCATGACCAATTTTTAAAAAAGTTAAAATTACAGTGCCAGTGCAAAATTGTGCAAAACGTTCGTTTTAGCGTCTAAATAACACGTTTTATGAAAACTGCTATTTTGTAGTGTTTGCAGCAGTTTTCCAGTAAAAACAGCAAAAACGTTTATCATGACCAATTTTTAAAAAAGTTAAAATTACAGTGCCAGTGCAAAATTGTGCAAAACGTTCGTTTTAGCGTCTAAATAACACGTTTTATGAAAACTGCTATTTTGTAGTGTTTGCAGCAGTTTTCCAGTAAAAACAGCAAAAACGTTTATCATGACCAATTTTTAAAAAAGTTAAAATTACAGTGCCAGTGCAAAATTGTGCAAAACGTTCGTTTTAGCGTCTAAATAACACGTTTTATGAAAACTGCTATTTTGTAGTGTTTGCAGCAGTTTTCCAGTAAAAACAGCAAAAACGTTTATCATGACCAATTTTTAAAAAAGTTAAAATTACAGTGCCAGTGCAAAATTGTGCAAAACGTTCGTTTTAGCGTCTAAATAACACGTTTTATGAAAACTGCTATTTTGTAGTGTTTGCAGCAGTTTTCCAGTAAAAACAGCAAAAACGTTTATCATGACCAATTTTTAAAAAAGTTAAAATTACAGTGCCAGTGCAAAATTGTGCAAAACGTTCGTTTTAGCGTCTAAATAACACGTTTTATGAAAACTGCTATTTTGTAGTGTTTGCAGCAGTTTTCCAGTAAAAACAGCAAAAACGTTTATCATGACCAATTTTTAAAAAAGTTAAAATTACAGTGCCAGTGCAAAATTGTGCAAAACGTTCGTTTTAGCGTCTAAATAACACGTTTTATGAAAACTGCTATTTTGTAGTGTTTGCAGCAGTTTTCCAGTAAAAACAGCAAAAACGTTTATCATGACCAATTTTTAAAAAAGTTAAAATTACAGTGCCAGTGCAAAATTGTGCAAAACGTTCGTTTTAGCGTCTAAATAACACGTTTTATGAAAACTGCTATTTTGTAGTGTTTGCAGCAGTTTTCCAGTAAAAACAGCAAAAACGTTTATCATGACCAATTTTTAAAAAAGTTAAAATTACAGTGCCAGTGCAAAATTGTGCAAAACGTTCGTTTTAGCGTCTAAATAACACGTTTTATGAAAACTGCTATTTTGTAGTGTTTGCAGCAGTTTTCCAGTAAAAACAGCAAAAACGTTTATCATGACCAATTTTTAAAAAAGTTAAAATTACAGTGCCAGTGCAAAATTGTGCAAAACGTTCGTTTTAGCGTCTAAATAACACGTTTTATGAAAACTGCTATTTTGTAGTGTTTGCAGCAGTTTTCCAGTAAAAACAGCAAAAACGTTTATCATGACCAATTTTTAAAAAAGTTAAAATTACAGTGCCAGTGCAAAATTGTGCAAAACGTTCGTTTTAGCGTCTAAATAACACGTTTTATGAAAACTGCTATTTTGTAGTGTTTGCAGCAGTTTTCCAGTAAAAACAGCAAAAACGTTTATCATGACCAATTTTTAAAAAAGTTAAAATTACAGTGCCAGTGCAAAATTGTGCAAAACGTTCGTTTTAGCGTCTAAATAACACGTTTTATGAAAACTGCTATTTTGTAGTGTTTGCAGCAGTTTTCCAGTAAAAACAGCAAAAACGTTTATCATGACCAATTTTTAAAAAAGTTAAAATTACAGTGCCAGTGCAAAATTGTGCAAAACGTTCGTTTTAGCGTCTAAATAACACGTTTTATGAAAACTGCTATTTTGTAGTGTTTGCAGCAGTTTTCCAGTAAAAACAGCAAAAACGTTTATCATGACCAATTTTTAAAAAAGTTAAAATTACAGTGCCAGTGCAAAATTGTGCAAAACGTTCGTTTTAGCGTCTAAATAACACGTTTTATGAAAACTGCTATTTTGTAGTGTTTGCAGCAGTTTTCCAGTAAAAACAGCAAAAACGTTTATCATGACCAATTTTTAAAAAAGTTAAAATTACAGTGCCAGTGCAAAATTGTGCAAAACGTTCGTTTTAGCGTCTAAATAACACGTTTTATGAAAACTGCTATTTTGTAGTGTTTGCAGCAGTTTTCCAGTAAAAACAGCAAAAACGTTTATCATGACCAATTTTTAAAAAAGTTAAAATTACAGTGCCAGTGCAAAATTGTGCAAAACGTTCGTTTTAGCGTCTAAATAACACGTTTTATGAAAACTGCTATTTTGTAGTGTTTGCAGCAGTTTTCCAGTAAAAACAGCAAAAACGTTTATCATGACCAATTTTTAAAAAAGTTAAAATTACAGTGCCAGTGCAAAATTGTGCAAAACGTTCGTTTTAGCGTCTAAATAACACGTTTTATGAAAACTGCTATTTTGTAGTGTTTGCAGCAGTTTTCCAGTAAAAACAGCAAAAACGTTTATCATGACCAATTTTTAAAAAAGTTAAAATTACAGTGCCAGTGCAAAATTGTGCAAAACGTTCGTTTTAGCGTCTAAATAACACGTTTTATGAAAACTGCTATTTTGTAGTGTTTGCAGCAGTTTTCCAGTAAAAACAGCAAAAACGTTTATCATGACCAATTTTTAAAAAAGTTAAAATTACAGTGCCAGTGCAAAATTGTGCAAAACGTTCGTTTTAGCGTCTAAATAACACGTTTTATGAAAACTGCTATTTTGTAGTGTTTGCAGCAGTTTTCCAGTAAAAACAGCAAAAACGTTTATCATGACCAATTTTTAAAAAAGTTAAAATTACAGTGCCAGTGCAAAATTGTGCAAAACGTTCGTTTTAGCGTCTAAATAACACGTTTTATGAAAACTGCTATTTTGTAGTGTTTGCAGCAGTTTTCCAGTAAAAACAGCAAAAACGTTTATCATGACCAATTTTTAAAAAAGTTAAAATTACAGTGCCAGTGCAAAATTGTGCAAAACGTTCGTTTTAGCGTCTAAATAACACGTTTTATGAAAACTGCTATTTTGTAGTGTTTGCAGCAGTTTTCCAGTAAAAACAGCAAAAACGTTTATCATGACCAATTTTTAAAAAAGTTAAAATTACAGTGCCAGTGCAAAATTGTGCAAAACGTTCGTTTTAGCGTCTAAATAACACGTTTTATGAAAACTGCTATTTTGTAGTGTTTGCAGCAGTTTTCCAGTAAAAACAGCAAAAACGTTTATCATGACCAATTTTTAAAAAAGTTAAAATTACAGTGCCAGTGCAAAATTGTGCAAAACGTTCGTTTTAGCGTCTAAATAACACGTTTTATGAAAACTGCTATTTTGTAGTGTTTGCAGCAGTTTTCCAGTAAAAACAGCAAAAACGTTTATCATGACCAATTTTTAAAAAAGTTAAAATTACAGTGCCAGTGCAAAATTGTGCAAAACGTTCGTTTTAGCGTCTAAATAACACGTTTTATGAAAACTGCTATTTTGTAGTGTTTGCAGCAGTTTTCCAGTAAAAACAGCAAAAACGTTTATCATGACCAATTTTTAAAAAAGTTAAAATTACAGTGCCAGTGCAAAATTGTGCAAAACGTTCGTTTTAGCGTCTAAATAACACGTTTTATGAAAACTGCTATTTTGTAGTGTTTGCAGCAGTTTTCCAGTAAAAACAGCAAAAACGTTTATCATGACCAATTTTTAAAAAAGTTAAAATTACAGTGCCAGTGCAAAATTGTGCAAAACGTTCGTTTTAGCGTCTAAATAACACGTTTTATGAAAACTGCTATTTTGTAGTGTTTGCAGCAGTTTTCCAGTAAAAACAGCAAAAACGTTTATCATGACCAATTTTTAAAAAAGTTAAAATTACAGTGCCAGTGCAAAATTGTGCAAAACGTTCGTTTTAGCGTCTAAATAACACGTTTTATGAAAACTGCTATTTTGTAGTGTTTGCAGCAGTTTTCCAGTAAAAACAGCAAAAACGTTTATCATGACCAATTTTTAAAAAAGTTAAAATTACAGTGCCAGTGCAAAATTGTGCAAAACGTTCGTTTTAGCGTCTAAATAACACGTTTTATGAAAACTGCTATTTTGTAGTGTTTGCAGCAGTTTTCCAGTAAAAACAGCAAAAACGTTTATCATGACCAATTTTTAAAAAAGTTAAAATTACAGTGCCAGTGCAAAATTGTGCAAAACGTTCGTTTTAGCGTCTAAATAACACGTTTTATGAAAACTGCTATTTTGTAGTGTTTGCAGCAGTTTTCCAGTAAAAACAGCAAAAACGTTTATCATGACCAATTTTTAAAAAAGTTAAAATTACAGTGCCAGTGCAAAATTGTGCAAAACGTTCGTTTTAGCGTCTAAATAACACGTTTTATGAAAACTGCTATTTTGTAGTGTTTGCAGCAGTTTTCCAGTAAAAACAGCAAAAACGTTTATCATGACCAATTTTTAAAAAAGTTAAAATTACAGTGCCAGTGCAAAATTGTGCAAAACGTTCGTTTTAGCGTCTAAATAACACGTTTTATGAAAACTGCTATTTTGTAGTGTTTGCAGCAGTTTTCCAGTAAAAACAGCAAAAACGTTTATCATGACCAATTTTTAAAAAAGTTAAAATTACAGTGCCAGTGCAAAATTGTGCAAAACGTTCGTTTTAGCGTCTAAATAACACGTTTTATGAAAACTGCTATTTTGTAGTGTTTGCAGCAGTTTTCCAGTAAAAACAGCAAAAACGTTTATCATGACCAATTTTTAAAAAAGTTAAAATTACAGTGCCAGTGCAAAATTGTGCAAAACGTTCGTTTTAGCGTCTAAATAACACGTTTTATGAAAACTGCTATTTTGTAGTGTTTGCAGCAGTTTTCCAGTAAAAACAGCAAAAACGTTTATCATGACCAATTTTTAAAAAAGTTAAAATTACAGTGCCAGTGCAAAATTGTGCAAAACGTTCGTTTTAGCGTCTAAATAACACGTTTTATGAAAACTGCTATTTTGTAGTGTTTGCAGCAGTTTTCCAGTAAAAACAGCAAAAACGTTTATCATGACCAATTTTTAAAAAAGTTAAAATTACAGTGCCAGTGCAAAATTGTGCAAAACGTTCGTTTTAGCGTCTAAATAACACGTTTTATGAAAACTGCTATTTTGTAGTGTTTGCAGCAGTTTTCCAGTAAAAACAGCAAAAACGTTTATCATGACCAATTTTTAAAAAAGTTAAAATTACAGTGCCAGTGCAAAATTGTGCAAAACGTTCGTTTTAGCGTCTAAATAACACGTTTTATGAAAACTGCTATTTTGTAGTGTTTGCAGCAGTTTTCCAGTAAAAACAGCAAAAACGTTTATCATGACCAATTTTTAAAAAAGTTAAAATTACAGTGCCAGTGCAAAATTGTGCAAAACGTTCGTTTTAGCGTCTAAATAACACGTTTTATGAAAACTGCTATTTTGTAGTGTTTGCAGCAGTTTTCCAGTAAAAACAGCAAAAACGTTTATCATGACCAATTTTTAAAAAAGTTAAAATTACAGTGCCAGTGCAAAATTGTGCAAAACGTTCGTTTTAGCGTCTAAATAACACGTTTTATGAAAACTGCTATTTTGTAGTGTTTGCAGCAGTTTTCCAGTAAAAACAGCAAAAACGTTTATCATGACCAATTTTTAAAAAAGTTAAAATTACAGTGCCAGTGCAAAATTGTGCAAAACGTTCGTTTTAGCGTCTAAATAACACGTTTTATGAAAACTGCTATTTTGTAGTGTTTGCAGCAGTTTTCCAGTAAAAACAGCAAAAACGTTTATCATGACCAATTTTTAAAAAAGTTAAAATTACAGTGCCAGTGCAAAATTGTGCAAAACGTTCGTTTTAGCGTCTAAATAACACGTTTTATGAAAACTGCTATTTTGTAGTGTTTGCAGCAGTTTTCCAGTAAAAACAGCAAAAACGTTTATCATGACCAATTTTTAAAAAAGTTAAAATTACAGTGCCAGTGCAAAATTGTGCAAAACGTTCGTTTTAGCGTCTAAATAACACGTTTTATGAAAACTGCTATTTTGTAGTGTTTGCAGCAGTTTTCCAGTAAAAACAGCAAAAACGTTTATCATGACCAATTTTTAAAAAAGTTAAAATTACAGTGCCAGTGCAAAATTGTGCAAAACGTTCGTTTTAGCGTCTAAATAACACGTTTTATGAAAACTGCTATTTTGTAGTGTTTGCAGCAGTTTTCCAGTAAAAACAGCAAAAACGTTTATCATGACCAATTTTTAAAAAAGTTAAAATTACAGTGCCAGTGCAAAATTGTGCAAAACGTTCGTTTTAGCGTCTAAATAACACGTTTTATGAAAACTGCTATTTTGTAGTGTTTGCAGCAGTTTTCCAGTAAAAACAGCAAACACTTTTATCATGACCAATTTGTATAAAAAAGTTAAAATTACAGTGCCATTGCACAAATTGTTGCAAAACGTTCGTTTTAGCGTCTAAAAAACACGTTTTATGAAAACTGCTATTTTGCGGGTTTTGCAGCAGGTTTCACAGTAAAAACAGCACAAACGTTTATCATGACCAATTTTTAAAAAAAGTTAAAATTACATACAGTGCCAGTGCAAAATTGGGCAAAACGTTCGTTTTAGCCTCTACATAACACGTTTTTATGAAATCTGCTAATTTGCAGTGTTTTTCAGAAAGTTTTCCAGTAAACCAGCAAAAACTTTTATCATGACCAATTTTTAAAAAAGTTAAAATTACAGTGCCAGTGCAAAATTGTGCACAACGTTCGTTTTAGCCTCTAAATAACACGTTTTAGGAAAACGCAAATTGTGCAAAACGTTCGTTTTAGCCTTCAAATACCACGTTTTATTAAAACTAGAAAAACTGCTATTTTTGCAGTGTTTGTAGCAATTTTCCAGTAAAAAAACAGCAAAAAACTTTTATTCATGACCAATTTTTAAAAAAGTTAAAATTACAGTGGCCAGTGCATAAATTGTGCAAAACGTTCGTTTTAAAGCGGCTCTAAATAACACGTTTTATGAAATACTGCTATTTGCAAGTGTTTGCAGCACAGTTTTCCAGTATAGTATAAAGACAGCAAAAACTTTTATCATGACCAATTTTTAAAAAAGGTAAAATGAGTACAGTGCCAGTGCAAATTTGTGCCAAACGTTCGTTGTTAGACCTCTAAATACGGGCACGTTTTATGAAAACTGCTATTTTGCAGTGTTTGCATAGCAGTTTTTTCCAGTGTATTAAAAACAGCAGGTGAACAAAACTTTTATCATGGACAATTTGTTTTTAAAAAAGTTTAAAATTACCGTGATAGTGCAAAAATTGTGCAAAACGTTCGTTTTAGGGTCTAAATAAGCACGTTTTATGAAAACTGGCTATGTTTGAAGTGTCTTGCAAACAGCAGATTTCCATTAAAAACAACAAAAAAGTTTATCATGACCAATTTTTAAAAAAGTTACAAGATTTACAGTGCCAGTGCAAAATTGTGGGCCAAAACGTTCGTTGTTAGCCTACTAAATACACACGTTTTATGAAATACTGCTATTTTGCAGTGTTTTGGTCAGGCAGTTTTCAGGTAAAAACAGCAAAAACCTTTTATCCATGACCAATTTTTTAAAACAAGTTAAAAATTATCCGCAGTGCAGTGCAAAATTGTGCAAAACGTTCGTTTTAGACTCTAAATAACACGTTTTTATGAAAAGTTTTGTCTGCTATTTGCAGCTGGTTTGCAGCAGTTTTCCAGGTAAAAACAGCAAAATCGTTATCATGACCAATTTTTAAAAAAGTTAAATAATTACAGTGCCAGTGCAAAGAAATTGTGCAAAACGTTCGTTTAGCCTCTAAATAACACGTTTTATGAATAAACTGCTATTTTGCAGTGGGTGCAGCAAGTTTTTCCCCAGTAAAAACAGCAAAAATGTTTAATCATTGACCAATTTTTAAACAAAGTTTAAATATTACAACGGTGCAAGTGCAAAATTGTGCAAAACGTTCGTTTGAGCCTCTAAATAACAGACGTTTTATGAACAATCCTATTTTGCAGTGTTTGCAGCAGTTTTTCCAGTAAAAACAGCAAAAACGTTTATCATGACCACTTTTTAAAAAAGTTAAAATTACAGTGTCAGTGCAAAATTGTGCAAAACGTTCGTTTTAGCCTCTAAATAACACGTTTTATGAAAACTGCTATTTTGCAGTGTTTGCAGCAGTTTTCCAGTAAAAACAGCAAAAACGTTTATCATGACCAATTTTTAAAAAAGTTAAAATTACAGTGCCAGTGCAAAATTGTGCAAAACGTTCGTTTTAGCCTCTAAATAACACGTTTTATGAAAACTGCTATTTTGCAGTGTTTGCAGCAGTTTTCCAGTAAAAACAGCAAAAACGTTTATCATGACCAATTTTTAAAAAAGTTAAAATTACAGTGCCAGTGCAAAATTGTGCCAAACGTTCGTTTTAGCCTCTAAATAACACGTTTTATGAAAACTGCTATTTTGCAGTGTTTGCAGCAGTTTTCCAGTAAAAACAGCAAAAACGTTTATCATGACCAATTTTTAAAAAAGTTAAAATTACAGTGCCAGTGCAAAATTGTGCAAAACGTTCGTTTTAGCCTCTAAATAACACGTTTTATGAAAACTGCTATTTTGCAGTGTTTGCAGCAGTTTTCCAGTAAAAACAGCAAAAACGTTTATCATGACCAATTTTTAAAAAAGTTAAAATTACAGTGCCAGTGCAAAATTGTGCAAAACGTTCGTTTTAGCGTCTAAATAACACGTTTTATGAAAACTGCTATTTTGCAGTGTTTGCAGCAGTTTTCCAGTAAAAACAGCAAAAACGTTTATCATGACCAATTTTTAAAAAAGTTAAAATTACAGTGCCAGTGCAAAATTGTGCAAAACGTTCGTTTTAGCGTCTAAATAACACGTTTTATGAAAACTGCTATTTTGTAGTGTTTGCAGCAGTTTTCCAGTAAAAACAGCAAAAACGTTTATCATGACCAATTTTTAAAAAAGTTAAAATTACAGTGCCAGTGCAAAATTGTGCAAAACGTTCGTTTTAGCGTCTAAATAACACGTTTTATGAAAACTGCTATTTTGCAGTGTTTGCAGCAGTTTTCCAGTAAAAACAGCAAAAACGTTTATCATGACCAATTTTTAAAAAAGTTAAAATTACAGTGCCAGTGCAAAATTGTGCAAAACGTTCGTTTTAGCGTCTAAATAACACGTTTTATGAAAACTGCTATTTTGCAGTGTTTGCAGCAGTTTTCCAGTAAAAACAGCAAAAACCTTTATCATGACCAATTTTTAAAAAAGTTAAAATTACAGTGCCAGTGCAAAATTGTGCAAAACGTTCGTTTTAGCGTCTAAATAACACGTTTTATGAAAACTGCTATTTTGTAGTGTTTGCAGCAGTTTTCCAGTAAAAACCGCAGAAACTTTTATTATGACCAATTTTTAAAAAAGTTAAAATTACAGTGCCAGTGCAAAATTGTGCAAAACGTTCGTTTTAGCCTCTAAATAACACGTTTTATGAAAACTGCTATTTTGCAGTGTTTGCAGCAGTTTTCCAGTAAAAACAGCAAAAACGTTTATCATGACCAATTTTTAAAAAAGTTAAAATTACAGTGCCAGTGCAAAATTGTGCAAAACGTTCGTTTTAGCGTCTAAATAACACGTTTTATGAAAACTGCTATTTTGCAGTGTTTGCAGCAGTTTTCCAGTAAAAACAGCAAAAACGTTTATCATGACCAATTTTTAAAAAAGTTAAAATTACAGTGCCAGTGCAAAATTGTGCAAAACGTTCGTTTTAGCGTCTAAATAACACGTTTTATGAAAACTGCTATTTTGCAGTGTTTGCAGCAGTTTTCCAGTAAAAACAGCAAAAACGTTTATCATGACCAATTTTTAAAAAAGTTAAAATTACAGTGCCAGTGCAAAATTGTGCAAAACGTTCGTTTTAGCCTCTAAATAACACGTTTTATGAAAACTGCTATTTTGTAGTGTTTGCAGCAGTTTTCCAGTAAAAACAGCAAAAACGTTTATCATGACCAATTTTTAAAAAAGTTAAAATTACAGTGCCAGTGCAAAATTGTGCAAAACGTTCGTTTTAGCCTCTAAATAACACGTTTTATGAAAACTGCTATTTTGTAGTGTTTGCAGCAGTTTTCCAGTAAAAACAGCAAAAACGTTTATCATGACCAATTTTTAAAAAAGTTAAAATTACAGTGCCAGTGCAAAATTGTGCAAAACGTTCGTTTTAGCGTCTAAATAACACGTTTTATGAAAACTGCTATTTTGCAGTGTTTGCAGCAGTTTTCCAGTAAAAACAGCAAAAACGTTTATCATGACCAATTTTTAAAAAAGTTAAAATTACAGTGCCAGTGCAAAATTGTGCAAAACGTTCGTTTTAGCGTCTAAATAACACGTTTTATGAAAACTGCTATTTTGCAGTGTTTGCAGCAGTTTTCCAGTAAAAACAGCAAAAACGTTTATCATGACCAATTTTTAAAAAAGTTAAAATTACAGTGCCAGTGCAAAATTGTGCAAAACGTTCGTTTTAGCGTCTAAATAACACGTTTTATGAAAACTGCTATTTTGCAGTGTTTGCAGCAGTTTTCCAGTAAAAACAGCAAAAACGTTTATCATGACCAATTTTTAAAAAAGTTAAAATTACAGTGCCAGTGCAAAATTGTGCAAAACGTTCGTTTTAGCGTCTAAATAACACGTTTTATGAAAACTGCTATTTTGCAGTGTTTGCAGCAGTTTTCCAGTAAAAACAGCAAAAACGTTTATCATGACCAATTTTTAAAAAAGTTAAAATTACAGTGCCAGTGCAAAATTGTGCAAAACGTTCGTTTTAGCGTCTAAATAACACGTTTTATGAAAACTGCTATTTTGTAGTGTTTGCAGCAGTTTTCCAGTAAAAACAGCAAAAACGTTTATCATGACCAATTTTTAAAAAAGTTAAAATTACAGTGCCAGTGCAAAATTGTGCAAAACGTTCGTTTTAGCGTCTAAATAACACGTTTTATGAAAACTGCTATTTTGCAGTGTTTGCAGCAGTTTTCCAGTAAAAACAGCAAAAACGTTTATCATGACCAATTTTTAAAAAAGTTAAAATTACAGTGCCAGTGCAAAATTGTGCAAAACGTTCGTTTTAGCCTCTAAATAACACGTTTTATGAAAACTGCTATTTTGTAGTGTTTGCAGCAGTTTTCCAGTAAAAACAGCAAAAACGTTTATCATGACCAATTTTTAAAAAAGTTAAAATTACAGTGCCAGTGCAAAATTGTGCAAAACGTTCGTTTTAGCGTCTAAATAACACGTTTTATGAAAACTGCTATTTTGCAGTGTTTGCAGCAGTTTTCCAGTAAAAACAGCAAAAACGTTTATCATGACCAATTTTTAAAAAAGTTAAAATTACAGTGCCAGTGCAAAATTGTGCAAAACGTTCGTTTTAGCGTCTAAATAACACGTTTTATGAAAACTGCTATTTTGTAGTGTTTGCAGCAGTTTTCCAGTAAAAACAGCAAAAAACTTTATCATGACCAATTTTTAAAAAAGTTAAAATTACAGTGCCAGTGCAAAATTGTGCAAAACGTTCGTTTTAGCGTCTAAATAACACGTTTTATGAAAACTGCTATTTTGCAGTGTTTGCAGCAGTTTTCCAGTAAAAACAGCAAAAACGTTTATCATGACCAATTTTTAAAAAAGTTAAAATTACAGTGCCAGTGCAAAATTGTGCAAAACGTTCGTTTTAGCGTCTAAATAACACGTTTTATGAAAACTGCTATTTTGTAGTGTTTGCAGCAGTTTTCCAGTAAAAACAGCAAAAACGTTTATCATGACCAATTTTTAAAAAAGTTAAAATTACAGTGCCAGTGCAAAATTGTGCAAAACGTTCGTTTTAGCGTCTAAATAACACGTTTTATGAAAACTGCTATTTTGCAGTGTTTGCAGCAGTTTTCCAGTAAAAACAGCAAAAACGTTTATCATGACCAATTTTTAAAAAAGTTAAAATTACAGTGCCAGTGCAAAATTGTGCAAAACGTTCGTTTTAGCCTCTAAATAACACGTTTTATGAAAACTGCTATTTTGTAGTGTTTGCAGCAGTTTTCCAGTAAAAACAGCAAAAACGTTTATCATGACCAATTTTTAAAAAAGTTAAAATTACAGTGCCAGTGCAAAATTGTGCAAAACGTTCGTTTTAGCGTCTAAATAACACGTTTTATGAAAACTGCTATTTTGTAGTGTTTGCAGCAGTTTTCCAGTAAAAACAGCAAAAACGTTTATCATGACCAATTTTTAAAAAAGTTAAAATTACAGTGCCAGTGCAAAATTGTGCAAAACGTTCGTTTTAGCGTCTAAATAACACGTTTTATGAAAACTGCTATTTTGCAGTGTTTGCAGCAGTTTTCCAGTAAAAACAGCAAAAACGTTTATCATGACCAATTTTTAAAAAAGTTAAAATTACAGTGCCAGTGCAAAATTGTGCAAAACGTTCGTTTTAGCGTCTAAATAACACGTTTTATGAAAACTGCTATTTTGTAGTGTTTGCAGCAGTTTTCCAGTAAAAACAGCAAAAACGTTTATCATGACCAATTTTTAAAAAAGTTAAAATTACAGTGCCAGTGCAAAATTGTGCAAAACGTTCGTTTTAGCGTCTAAATAACACGTTTTATGAAAACTGCTATTTTGTAGTGTTTGCAGCAGTTTTCCAGTAAAAACAGCAAAAACGTTTATCATGACCAATTTTTAAAAAAGTTAAAATTACAGTGCCAGTGCAAAATTGTGCAAAACGTTCGTTTTAGCGTCTAAATAACACGTTTTATGAAAACTGCTATTTTGTAGTGTTTGCAGCAGTTTTCCAGTAAAAACAGCAAAAACGTTTATCATGACCAATTTTTAAAAAAGTTAAAATTACAGTGCCAGTGCAAAATTGTGCAAAACGTTCGTTTTAGCGTCTAAATAACACGTTTTATGAAAACTGCTATTTTGTAGTGTTTGCAGCAGTTTTCCAGTAAAAACAGCAAAAACTTTATCATGACCAATTTTTAAAAAAGTTAAAATTACAGTGCCAGTGCAAAATTGTGCAAAACGTTCGTTTTAGCGTCTAAATAACACGTTTTATGAAAACTGCTATTTTGTAGTGTTTGCAGCAGTTTTCCAGTAAAAACAGCAAAAACGTTTATCATGACCAATTTTTAAAAAAGTTAAAATTACAGTGCCAGTGCAAAATTGTGCAAAACGTTCGTTTTAGCGTCTAAATAACACGTTTTATGAAAACTGCTATTTTGTAGTGTTTGCAGCAGTTTTCCAGTAAAAACAGCAAAAACGTTTATCATGACCAATTTTTAAAAAAGTTAAAATTACAGTGCCAGTGCAAAATTGTGCAAAACGTTCGTTTTAGCGTCTAAATAACACGTTTTATGAAAACTGCTATTTTGTAGTGTTTGCAGCAGTTTTCCAGTAAAAACAGCAAAAACGTTTATCATGACCAATTTTTAAAAAAGTTAAAATTACAGTGCCAGTGCAAAATTGTGCAAAACGTTCGTTTTAGCGTCTAAATAACACGTTTTATGAAAACTGCTATTTTGTAGTGTTTGCAGCAGTTTTCCAGTAAAAACAGCAAAAACGTTTATCATGACCAATTTTTAAAAAAGTTAAAATTACAGTGCCAGTGCAAAATTGTGCAAAACGTTCGTTTTAGCGTCTAAATAACACGTTTTATGAAAACTGCTATTTTGTAGTGTTTGCAGCAGTTTTCCAGTAAAAACAGCAAAAACGTTTATCATGACCAATTTTTAAAAAAGTTAAAATTACAGTGCCAGTGCAAAATTGTGCAAAACGTTCGTTTTAGCGTCTAAATAACACGTTTTATGAAAACTGCTATTTTGTAGTGTTTGCAGCAGTTTTCCAGTAAAAACAGCAAAAACGTTTATCATGACCAATTTTTAAAAAAGTTAAAATTACAGTGCCAGTGCAAAATTGTGCAAAACGTTCGTTTTAGCGTCTAAATAACACGTTTTATGAAAACTGCTATTTTGTAGTGTTTGCAGCAGTTTTCCAGTAAAAACAGCAAAAACGTTTATCATGACCAATTTTTAAAAAAGTTAAAATTACAGTGCCAGTGCAAAATTGTGCAAAACGTTCGTTTTAGCGTCTAAATAACACGTTTTATGAAAACTGCTATTTTGTAGTGTTTGCAGCAGTTTTCCAGTAAAAACAGCAAAAACGTTTATCATGACCAATTTTTAAAAAAGTTAAAATTACAGTGCCAGTGCAAAATTGTGCAAAACGTTCGTTTTAGCGTCTAAATAACACGTTTTATGAAAACTGCTATTTTGTAGTGTTTGCAGCAGTTTTCCAGTAAAAACAGCAAAAACGTTTATCATGACCAATTTTTAAAAAAGTTAAAATTACAGTGCCAGTGCAAAATTGTGCAAAACGTTCGTTTTAGCGTCTAAATAACACGTTTTATGAAAACTGCTATTTTGTAGTGTTTGCAGCAGTTTTCCAGTAAAAACAGCAAAAACGTTTATCATGACCAATTTTTAAAAAAGTTAAAATTACAGTGCCAGTGCAAAATTGTGCAAAACGTTCGTTTTAGCGTCTAAATAACACGTTTTATGAAAACTGCTATTTTGTAGTGTTTGCAGCAGTTTTCCAGTAAAAACAGCAAAAACGTTTATCATGACCAATTTTTAAAAAAGTTAAAATTACAGTGCCAGTGCAAAATTGTGCAAAACGTTCGTTTTAGCGTCTAAATAACACGTTTTATGAAAACTGCTATTTTGTAGTGTTTGCAGCAGTTTTCCAGTAAAAACAGCAAAAACGTTTATCATGACCAATTTTTAAAAAAGTTAAAATTACAGTGCCAGTGCAAAATTGTGCAAAACGTTCGTTTTAGCGTCTAAATAACACGTTTTATGAAAACTGCTATTTTGTAGTGTTTGCAGCAGTTTTCCAGTAAAAACAGCAAAAACGTTTATCATGACCAATTTTTAAAAAAGTTAAAATTACAGTGCCAGTGCAAAATTGTGCAAAACGTTCGTTTTAGCGTCTAAATAACACGTTTTATGAAAACTGCTATTTTGTAGTGTTTGCAGCAGTTTTCCAGTAAAAACAGCAAAAACGTTTATCATGACCAATTTTTAAAAAAGTTAAAATTACAGTGCCAGTGCAAAATTGTGCAAAACGTTCGTTTTAGCGTCTAAATAACACGTTTTATGAAAACTGCTATTTTGTAGTGTTTGCAGCAGTTTTCCAGTAAAAACAGCAAAAACGTTTATCATGACCAATTTTAAAAAAGTTAAAATTACAGTGCCAGTGCAAAATTGTGCAAAACGTTCGTTTTAGCGTCTAAATAACACGTTTTATGAAAACTGCTATTTTGTAGTGTTTGCAGCAGTTTTCCAGTAAAAACAGCAAAAACGTTTATCATGACCAATTTTTAAAAAAGTTAAAATTACAGTGCCAGTGCAAAATTGTGCAAAACGTTCGTTTTAGCGTCTAAATAACACGTTTTATGAAAACTGCTATTTTGTAGTGTTTGCAGCAGTTTTCCAGTAAAAACAGCAAAAACGTTTATCATGACCAATTTTTAAAAAAGTTAAAATTACAGTGCCAGTGCAAAATTGTGCAAAACGTTCGTTTTAGCGTCTAAATAACACGTTTTATGAAAACTGCTATTTTGTAGTGTTTGCAGCAGTTTTCCAGTAAAAACAGCAAAAACGTTTATCATGACCAATTTTTAAAAAAGTTAAAATTACAGTGCCAGTGCAAAATTGTGCAAAACGTTCGTTTTAGCGTCTAAATAACACGTTTTATGAAAACTGCTATTTTGTAGTGTTTGCAGCAGTTTTCCAGTAAAAACAGCAAAAACGTTTATCATGACCAATTTTTAAAAAAGTTAAAATTACAGTGCCAGTGCAAAATTGTGCAAAACGTTCGTTTTAGCGTCTAAATAACACGTTTTATGAAAACTGCTATTTTGTAGTGTTTGCAGCAGTTTTCCAGTAAAAACAGCAAAAACGTTTATCATGACCAATTTTTAAAAAAGTTAAAATTACAGTGCCAGTGCAAAATTGTGCAAAACGTTCGTTTTAGCGTCTAAATAACACGTTTTATGAAAACTGCTATTTTGTAGTGTTTGCAGCAGTTTTCCAGTAAAAACAGCAAAAACGTTTATCATGACCAATTTTTAAAAAAGTTAAAATTACAGTGCCAGTGCAAAATTGTGCAAAACGTTCGTTTTAGCGTCTAAATAACACGTTTTATGAAAACTGCTATTTTGTAGTGTTTGCAGCAGTTTTCCAGTAAAAACAGCAAAAACTTTATCATGACCAATTTTTAAAAAAGTTAAAATTACAGTGCCAGTGCAAAATTGTGCAAAACGTTCGTTTTAGCGTCTAAATAACACGTTTTATGAAAACTGCTATTTTGTAGTGTTTGCAGCAGTTTTCCAGTAAAAACAGCAAAAACGTTTATCATGACCAATTTTTAAAAAAGTTAAAATTACAGTGCCAGTGCAAAATTGTGCAAAACGTTCGTTTTAGCGTCTAAATAACACGTTTTATGAAAACTGCTATTTTGTAGTGTTTGCAGCAGTTTTCCAGTAAAAACAGCAAAAACGTTTATCATGACCAATTTTTAAAAAGTTAAAATTACAGTGCCAGTGCAAAATTGTGCAAAACGTTCGTTTTAGCGTCTAAATAACACGTTTTATGAAAACTGCTATTTTGTAGTGTTTGCAGCAGTTTTCCAGTAAAAACAGCAAAAACGTTTATCATGACCAATTTTTAAAAAAGTTAAAATTACAGTGCCAGTGCAAAATTGTGCAAAACGTTCGTTTTAGCGTCTAAATAACACGTTTTATGAAAACTGCTATTTTGTAGTGTTTGCAGCAGTTTTCCAGTAAAAACAGCAAAAACGTTTATCATGACCAATTTTTAAAAAAGTTAAAATTACAGTGCCAGTGCAAAATTGTGCAAAACGTTCGTTTTAGCGTCTAAATAACACGTTTTATGAAAACTGCTATTTTGTAGTGTTTGCAGCAGTTTTCCAGTAAAAACAGCAAAAACGTTTATCATGACCAATTTTTAAAAAAGTTAAAATTACAGTGCCAGTGCAAAATTGTGCAAAACGTTCGTTTTAGCGTCTAAATAACACGTTTTATGAAAACTGCTATTTTGTAGTGTTTGCAGCAGTTTTCCAGTAAAAACAGCAAAAACGTTTATCATGACCAATTTTTAAAAAAGTTAAAATTACAGTGCCAGTGCAAAATTGTGCAAAACGTTCGTTTTAGCGTCTAAATAACACGTTTTATGAAAACTGCTATTTTGTAGTGTTTGCAGCAGTTTTCCAGTAAAAACAGCAAAAACGTTTATCATGACCAATTTTTAAAAAAGTTAAAATTACAGTGCCAGTGCAAAATTGTGCAAAACGTTCGTTTTAGCGTCTAAATAACACGTTTTATGAAAACTGCTATTTTGTAGTGTTTGCAGCAGTTTTCCAGTAAAAACAGCAAAAACGTTTATCATGACCAATTTTTAAAAAAGTTAAAATTACAGTGCCAGTGCAAAATTGTGCAAAACGTTCGTTTTAGCGTCTAAATAACACGTTTTATGAAAACTGCTATTTTGTAGTGTTTGCAGCAGTTTTCCAGTAAAAACCGCAAAAACTTTTATTATGACCAATTTTTAAAAAAGTTAAAATTACAGTGCCAGTGCAAAATTGTGCAAAACGTTCGTTTTAGCGTCTAAATAACACGTTTTATGAAAACTGCTATTTTGTAGTGTTTGCAGCAGTTTTCCAGTAAAAACAGCAAAAACGTTTATCATGACCAATTTTTAAAAAGTTAAAATTACAGTGCCAGTGCAAAATTGTGCAAAACGTTCGTTTTAGCGTCTAAATAACACGTTTTATGAAAACTGCTATTTTGTAGTGTTTGCAGCAGTTTTCCAGTAAAAACAGCAAAAACGTTTATCATGACCAATTTTTAAAAAAGTTAAAATTACAGTGCCAGTGCAAAATTGTGCAAAACGTTCGTTTTAGCGTCTAAATAACACGTTTTATGAAAACTGCTATTTTGTAGTGTTTGCAGCAGTTTTCCAGTAAAAACAGCAAAAACTTTTATCATGACCAATTTTTAAAAAAGTTAAAATTACAGTGCCAGTGCAAAATTGTGCAAAACGTTCGTTTTAGCCTCTAAATAACACGTTTTATGAAAACTGCTATTTTGTAGTTTTTGCAGCAGTTTTCCAGTAAAAACCGCAAAAACTTTATTATGACCAATTTTTAAAAAAGTTAAAATTACAGTGCCAGTGCAAAATTGTGCAAAACGTTCGTTTTAGCGTCTAAATAACACGTTTTATGAAAACTGCTATTTTGTAGTGTTTGCAGCAGTTTTCCAGTAAAAACAGCAAAAACGTTTATCATGACCAATTTTTAAAAAGTTAAAATTACAGTGCCAGTGCAAAATTGTGCAAAACGTTCGTTTTAGCGTCTAAATAACACGTTTTATGAAAACTGCTATTTTGTAGTGTTTGCAGCAGTTTTCCAGTAAAAACAGCAAAAACGTTTATCATGACCAATTTTAAAAAAGTTAAAATTACAGTGCCAGTGCAAAATTGTGCAAAACGTTCGTTTTAGCGTCTAAATAACACGTTTTATGAAAACTGCTATTTTGTAGTGTTTGCAGCAGTTTTCCAGTAAAAACAGCAAAAACGTTTATCATGACCATTTTTAAAAAAGTTAAAATTACAGTGCCAGTGCAAAATTGTGCAAAACGTTCGTTTTAGCGTCTAAATAACACGTTTTATGAAAACTGCTATTTTGTAGTGTTTGCAGCAGTTTTCCAGTAAAAACAGCAAAAACGTTTATCATGACCAATTTTTAAAAAAGTTAAAATTACAGTGCCAGTGCAAAATTGTGCAAAACGTTCGTTTTAGCGTCTAAATAACACGTTTTATGAAAACTGCTATTTTGTAGTGTTTGCAGCAGTTTTCCAGTAAAAACAGCAAAAACGTTTATCATGACCAATTTTTAAAAAAAGTTAAAATTACAGTGCCAGTGCAAAATTGTGCAAAACGTTCGTTTTAGCGTCTAAATAACACGTTTTATGAAAACTGCTATTTTGCAGTGTTTGCAGCAGTTTTCCAGTAAAAACAGCAAAAACGTTTATCATGACCATTTTTAAAAAAGTTAAAATTACAGTGCCAGTGCAAAATTGTGCAAAACGTTCGTTTTAGCGTCTAAATAACACGTTTTATGAAAACTGCTATTTTGTAGTGTTTGCAGCAGTTTTCCAGTAAAAAACCGCAAAAACGTTTATCATGACCAATTTTAAAAAAGTTAAAATTACAGTGCCAGTGCAAAATTGTGCAAAACGTTCGTTTTAGCGTCTAAATAACACGTTTTATGAAAACTGCTATTTTGTAGTGTTTGCAGCAGTTTTCCAGTAAAAACAGCAAAAACTTTTATCATGACCAATTTTTAAAAAAGTTAAAATTACAGTGCCAGTGCAAAATTGTGCAAAACGTTCGTTTTAGCGTCTAAATAACACGTTTTATGAAAACTGCTATTTTGTAGTGTTTGCAGCAGTTTTCCAGTAAAAACAGCAAAAACGTTTATCATGACCAATTTTTAAAAAAGTTAAAATTACAGTGCCAGTGCAAAATTGTGCAAAACGTTCGTTTTAGCGTCTAAATAACACGTTTTATGAAAACTGCTATTTTGTAGTGTTTGCAGCAGTTTTCCAGTAAAAACAGCAAAAACGTTTATCATGACCAATTTTTAAAAAAGTTAAAATTACAGTGCCAGTGCAAAATTGTGCAAAACGTTCGTTTTAGCGTCTAAATAACACGTTTTATGAAAACTGCTATTTTGTAGTGTTTGCAGCAGTTTTCCAGTAAAAACAGCAAAAACGTTTATCATGACCAATTTTAAAAAAGTTAAAATTACAGTGCCAGTGCAAAATTGTGCAAAACGTTCGTTTTAGCGTCTAAATAACACGTTTTATGAAAACTGCTATTTTGTAGTGTTTGCAGCAGTTTTCCAGTAAAAACAGCAAAAACGTTTATCATGACCAATTTTTAAAAAAGTTAAAATTACAGTGCCAGTGCAAAATTGTGCAAAACGTTCGTTTTAGCGTCTAAATAACACGTTTTATGAAAACTGCTATTTTGTAGTGTTTGCAGCAGTTTTCCAGTAAAAACAGCAAAAACGTTTATCATGACCAATTTTTAAAAAAGTTAAAATTACAGTGCCAGTGCAAAATTGTGCAAAACGTTCGTTTTAGCGTCTAAATAACACGTTTTATGAAAACTGCTATTTTGTAGTGTTTGCAGCAGTTTTCCAGTAAAAACAGCAAAAACGTTTATCATGACCAATTTTAAAAAAGTTAAAATTACAGTGCCAGTGCAAAATTGTGCAAAACGTTCGTTTTAGCGTCTAAAT
>NW_027180119.1:0-26752 GCF_036669925.1 Montipora capricornis | reverse complement strand
GTTCCACTTCCCGCCAAATGTGTACCGTATCACCAGTTCCACCCAGATGCTCCCACAGTTGTTGCAAGCCCTCCGTCAGATAAAGTGTCAGCCGTTCAGTTTCTGAGGAGTGGCCGTGTGCGTGTTACGCTCAAGTGTGCCGAATACAGGAACGATCTCCTTACGGCGTCCTCGTTTTTCTGCTCGGCGGTGTATCCGTTCCTGTTACTGTTCCCGACGCTGTCATCCGTTCTGTTTATGTGCGTGACTTACCTTTTGAAGGTCCCTGATGTCAATGTACAAGATGTATTCCAGTCCTTTGGCGTTGTCCACTCTATTCGTCCGTGTTACTTTCGTGATTTCCCGTCCGTGGCAAATGGTACTCGTCTTGTTCTTATGTCTTTCAAGGAGTCTGTCCAGTCCATCCCGTCTACGCTGAGTGTTTCTGATTTTCCCGTTCGTGTGTGGGTAATGCAGGCCAAACCTGTCATCTGTCCTATTTGTCATGACGGTGGTCATCTGCCTCGGGCCTGCCCTTTTTCGGGTCGGTGCCTGCGCTGTAAACAGTCCAGGTCACAGGGCCCGGGATTGTAAGCAGGCCTGGTGCCACCTCGTCCCAGTCTTCCAGTTCCCTCGTCCGTTCCTGTCCCTACTGTTCCTGCTCCGCCGTCACTCAAATTTGAATTTGTTCCTGTTTCCACCAGTCTCAGTCAGGGCCCCAGGCCTCGTCTCTCTGCTCCCGTCAGTGTTCCTGTCAGTGCTCCTGCCACCCCTCCTGTTCCGTCCCCTGTCCTTGTGCCATCCGTCTCGTCAGATTCCTCTGCAACCATCTCGTCTTTTTCTGTTTAGCCATCCCTGTCTCGTCTGTCCTCGTCATTGGTCTACCAATGTTGAAGTGTCTGCTGATGTCGAAGCCGGAGAGATTGTCATGTCCGTCCCGCCAGTTCCTGATGAAGTTCCGGAGTCTCCAGCCCATTCAGTATCGTCGCTACTTTCGACCCTGTCCGATGTTAAAATGTTAACTCCGTCTCCCTTTGTCAAGAATGGAAACCCGGATCTGAATCAGTCTACTGTCCTTAAACTCGTCAAAAGTCTAGCCCAAGTCTCACAAGTTGTCTGTGTCCAGTGATGGAAGTCGATCATGTCGTTGCCGGTATTTTTCGTTAGTCGGTCTCGTGTTCCTGTGTATGTCTGTTAAGAATTGTTAAGAGGGGTGGGGTTCGATTCCCCAGCGAGTTTGGCGAGCTGGTGCTCCCCCGTTTTGGTGGCTGGACCATTTCACTTTGTCCGTGGCTGTCCTTTTATGGCGCATGGGCATTTGCACTCTCGCCCATGCTACCGCCAAAAAACAAAAAAAACTTACCTGACGCGGGAGGCACTGTGATCAGGGAGGCCAGTCCTCTCAAGGTGAGGCTCTTTCATTGCACTTCGATTGGGTTGACCCTTGCGATTACCCCAAATGTGGGGAACTCGATCGTTTAATTTCTGGTTGTGTGGACCTGCGTTCGCGTTAGTCCCCGCACGTAACCGCGGTGTCATTGTTGGCTAATGGGATTGTTTGTTGGTAACGTTTCTGGAATGGCAGGTAAGGAGATGCGGTGGCGGTGTAAGGACTAAGGAAGGTGAGTTTTAGTTGTGAAGTCCACTGCTGAAATTGTAGGTGAATGTTCCGTACTTGGTTGCACTGAAAAACTGTGATTTCATTTCTCTCATTCTTGGCCGTACAGAGGGGAGACGACGTGTTTCTTTCAGCAGCCGCATCGCTTTCCATCGATCGACGATTGAGACAAGAAAATGCCAGCGGGTCGATCTCTTATCCTCGTGCATCGTTTCGAAAACGTAATTGTATGTGTGTTTGGTACTGCTCCATCGCGATAGATTTCTTTTGCGTTGTGTTATGTTTGCGTGTCTGGAGAGCCCGTTGTGCATTGAGTAACTGAGGACCCGCCAGATCAGTTGGCGTGTACATTTCGGTGGCCAACACGTTGTGTTTGCTCTATGTTATCATTTATTGGATTGGTTATCATAAAAAGTAAATCTTTCATGGTCAGGATAGTGTCTTATCGGCCCTTTTTGAATACGTACTGTCCCGTGTTGAGGCAGGGAACAGTAAGACTTTGCAGTGCGCTATGCCACGTACGTCACGTTTTCGCAAGATTAATGTTGTAGTCTTGTAGCCCTGGTTGAATACATATCATTGGGGCTCGGTTAACTTGCATATAATGCATAACAGTGTAAGCATTTTTTGCTTGGCTGATCCTGTTTCTTTGCCTCACACGAAAAGATACTTTTCATGTCATAAACGTTGGATTGATAAGATCTCGCGCGGCACGCGCTCCCTTGGGAATAACAAGTTCCACTTTCTCGTGTGACTATTTTGTTTTTGTCGTATGTCTCATCTTGGACATATCGTTGGCATGTTGTGGTCAAAAAACCTGGTTTGGAATGTTCTTTCATTGAAAGAAACTGAGATTTTTTGAGATAATCAAGTGTACAGAAGGAAAAAGGGAAGCCTACAACACGGGGTATTCCCCGGCGGTCGCCCACCCCAGTACCATCCGCGCCCGACA
Source organism: Montipora capricornis (assembly GCF_036669925.1). Lineage (NCBI taxonomy): Eukaryota > Metazoa > Cnidaria > Anthozoa > Scleractinia > Acroporidae > Montipora > Montipora capricornis. Next base: position 24,203 of record NW_027180119.1, on the reverse strand, counting down.
GCGCTTAGCTTCGTTGATCCGACGAGAACCGGTGTTTTACCTGGGATATGGTCGTAGACAAGTAATTTGCCGTGAAAATTAACTTTGTTATAAGGGAAAATGAAAACGAGGTTCCGAGCAAGCACAATGTGCATTTGATTCCTCTTCCTGTCCCGCAAGTGCCATGCAATGCTGGTTCTGCTGCCCACTGTTACAAGAGCCGATCGTTGTGTGCGCACTCGCTTTCAGGTTGGGCTCTTGGGCATTCCTATCCCTTGGCACGGATTGTAATCGGACCACATAAATCTCGTGGCCATGAGACTGGTAGCACCTTGTCCGCCGTGAGCATTTACGGAAATCGATCCTCGCCCTTCTCGATAAGATCAAGTGTAGTATTTGTTCTTAGCATCGTAATATCTGATACGCTGCTCATCGAGCAGCTCATATATTAAACTGATTTTTGGAACTGGGCCGTGGAAAAGAGGCTTGCCTCGTCCCGGCCACGGGTTGCCTCGGTATAGCACTACCTCCGAGCGTGGCCCACTTCCCTCTGGGGAAGAAATAATCAAGTGAAAGCAGAAAAAGTGACCAAGCAACCAACCTTCACATTCTCTTCTCTTTTCTAGGTAGCATAGCAGCGAGTGGACAGCACGACACGACAGGACGAGGAGCACGTGACCTCCCTTACCACATGGTATGCGCAGACAAGTTGCGTTTTGCGGTCCCGGAGAGGCTGAAAAGGCATACTTACCTGACGCGGGAGGCACTGTGATCAGGGAGGCAGTCCTCTCAAGTGAGGCTCTTTCATTGCACTTCGATTGGGTTGACCCTTGCGATTACCCCAAATGTGTGGTAACTCGAGCGTATAATTTCTGGTAGTGGGGACCTGCGTTCGCGCTAGTCCCCGCACCAAACCCGGTGGCAAAGCTGCATAATGAGAAGGTTTGCTGGTAACGGTTCAGGCAGGGGTCGGAAGGAGATGCATTGGTGGTGTCAGGGCAAAGGCAGGTGAGTTGTATTGGAGACGTCCACTGCTGAAATTGTAGGTGAATGTTCCGTACTTGGTGCACTGAAAAACTGTGATTTCATTTCTCTCATTCTTGGCCGTACAGAGAGGGAGACGACGTGTTTATTTCAGCCGCATCGATTTCCATCGATAGACGAGTGAGACAAGAAAATGCCAGCGGGTCGAGCTCTTATCCTCGTGCATCGTTTCGAAAACGTAAGTGGATGTGTGTTTGTACTGCTCCATCGCGATAGATTTATTTTGCGTTGTGTTATGTTGCGTTCTGGAGAGCCCGTTTTGCATTGAGTAACTGAGGACCCGCCAGATCAGTTGGCGTTACATTTCTGTGGCCAACACTTTGTGGTTTCTCTATGTTATCAGTTAATTGGATTGTTATCATAAAAAGTAAATCTTTCATGGTCAGGATAGTGTCTTATCGGCCTTTGAATACGTACTGTCCGTGTTGAGCAGGGAACAGTAAGACTTTGAAGTGCGCTACGTCACGTAAGTCACGTTTTCGCAAGATCAATGTTGTAGTGTTGTAGCCTTCGTTGTATACATATCATCCGGGCTAGGTTAACTTCCATCTAATGCATAACAGTGCATGCATTTTTTACTTGTCGTATCCTGTTCTTTTGCTCACACGAAAAGATACGTTTCATGTCATAAACGTTGGATTGATAAGGTCTCGCGCGCACGCGCTCCCTTGGGAATACAAGTTCCACTTTCTCGTGTGAATTAATTTGTTTTTGTCGTATGTCTCATCTTTGACATATCGTTGGCATGTTGTGTTCAAAAACCTGGTTTGGAATGTTCTTTCATTGAAAGAAACTGAGATTTTTTGAGATAATCAAGTGTACAGAAGGAAAAGGGAAGCCTACAACACGGGGTATTCCCAGGCGGTCTCCCATCCAAGTACTAACCCCGCCCGACAGGGCTTAACTTCGGTGATCGGACGAGAACCGGTGTTTTCCCTGTGGTATGGTCGTAGACAAGTAATTTGCCGTGAAAATTAACTTTGTTATAAGGGAAAATGAAAACGAGGTCAGAGCAAGCACAATGTGCATTTGTCCTCTTGCCGTCAACGCAAGTGCCATGCAATGCTGGTGCTGCTGCCCACTGTACAAGAGCGATCGTTGTGTGCGCCTCGCTTTCAGGTTGGCTTTGGGCACTCCTTCCCTGGCACGGATTGTAATCGGACCACCATATCTCGTGGCCATGAGACTGGGAGCACCTTGTCCGCCGTGAGCATTTACGGGCATCGGCTTCTCGGCCTTTTGGCCAAGATTTCTTTTGCTTTTTGCAGGAAGTTGCCTTCAGAAGTGATGGATGCTGATTCTGAGATGAGGTTCGTGGACGTACCCTGAGAAAACAGAAGAAAAAGATTTGGTGGATTACAGTGTTTCCCCGTGAAGAACGTACCCAGAACGTACCCCTATCCTGGGCTGAGCGAGCAGAGAGAAAAACAGAATCCCACATGGTCCAGCATGGCAGGTTCGAGTAGTACCCAGCGCATCTGCGCTCAGAGATCTACGCCTTTTGACGGTAATCCTGCCTCCACAAAGTTTAGGTGAGCTGTCAGAAATAGACCGAGCTCGGCTGTATCGCCTTAATGGCGTTCCCAGTCGGCCATGTTCCGCTCGTTTTCGGTTATCCGATAACTCAATGAACGCGCGAGAACCATTTTAGACCGTATCACTTCTACTGGTGTCATGCGCAATCACGTCAAATGCATCCAGCGCCTTCAGTCTGGACAAATTGAGGTCACTTTCACTACCGTTGCAGATCACGATTTATTTTTGAGCAGCAAGGCCGCTTTGGCCGTTGGCAACCACGATCTTTTGCTCATATTCCATCTAATAGCTCGGCTATTTATGTAACTGTCCACAATGTCCCCTGGGAACTTCCTGATAAGTTGTTGATGACACGTTTGATGAAATATGGTGCAGTATACTCATGCCGGCGTGCTTTTAATCAAAGCCTGCTACCCGAGGAAAGTGCATGATGGTCGACGGGTGCTTCGAATGACGCTTACAACCATGATATCCCGTCCTTTCTGAAGATTGGGCCGTACCTCCTACGAGTTTTTTTTACCTTCAGCAACCTAAGGTTTGCTGGAAAATGTTCATCTCACGAGCACATGGGGAGAAAATTGTCCCTCTCCCTATTGTTTTAACTGTGATCAGTCTGGTCATCTTGCAGCAGATTGTCCTGAATGTATTAGATGTTCTCTTTGCAAAGCGGAAATCATTTAGCTGTTGATTGTGATGGAAACTGGGGCCGTCGGACTCTAGCCCAACGAACCCCAGCAAGAATTGAGGAGTCTTCAGAACACGACCTTGCTGTGATGGATCAATATGCTGAGGAAGCGGTTAGAATGTGAGCGCTGTAGAATCGAGTGCTGAGGATGTGGAGTTAAAGGAGAATGCTGTGGAAACGCTGACGGATCCCGATCTTGAGCAGAACGAGAAAGCTGTGGAGGCGTTAAACGGATTCTGATCTTGACGAAGAGTCTGAAGATTCTCAGGATGACATTCGCTCCTTTTCTGACGATGAGGCCCGCAGAGGTAGAGTCTATACGTGAGTTTTCATCATCAGAATCGCCATCTAAGCCTAAGCAGCAGCGGAAACGTGAATCTATAGCTGAGTCACACGATCAGAAGAGGCCTAAGACTGATGAGAATCCCCCTAAGTCCTTTCTTTCAAGTCTGCCACTCTGAATGTACAGGGTCTTAATTCCGATAAACTATAGCCTGATTTCAGAATTTTTTTCACGCATGAGCCTTGATTTTATTTTGTCTCCAGGAAACAATGATTTCTGATGAAACTTCTCAATCGGCTCTCGCGCGAAAGTGGAATGGCCCTAGTTATTGTCTCCGGCCGTTTGGTCGGAGAGGAGGCGTTGCAATTTTGTGCTCTCCTTATCAGCGTGACAACATTTCTGTGTGGCAGAAGGATACAGAGGGGCGTCTTATCAGTCTTTTGTTGGACGATCAATAGTATCCGAATCAATCTTGTTAATATTTACACCCCTACGTACCCGACGGAAAGGAAGACCTTTTTTCAATCGCTTGACCCTTTTTTATTTTCCAAATTCTCGATTAGTTCTAGTAGGTGATTTTAACTGTTATGATAGTGCTATGGACAAATTGGGTGGTTCGGGCTACGATCGACTCCCGTTTGTCCGATCTTAAGTCAGTACATTTTCTACGAGATGCTTGGCGTTTAAAAAACCCTAGAGATCGGCAGTTTACGTGGTTTAATTCTGATTTATCGATAGCAAGTCGTCTTGACTCCTTTTTAGTCTCTCGCTATATGTGCGAGCAGGTGTTGACTTGCGAAATTCACCCGTGCGTATATTCGGATCATGATTTTGTTTATCTTGAGTTAAATTTGCATAATATAAAGCCTCGAGGATCGGGAGGTCTGGAAATTTAATATTTACTCTTACAAGACGGTGATTTTTGCTCTTCGATGCTTGATTTAATTGATCTTTCTTACAATTACGCTCCTCTTTTCCGTCGGATATCGTTATGTGGGATCAGCTTAAGTATGAGATGAAATGTTTTTCTATTAACTATTCACGGGAGAAGTGGCGTCACTTCTCTCGTGAAAAGATCTCAACAATCAATCGTTTAAGCCTTTTAAAGCGCCAACTTGCTGCCGGAAATCCAGCTGTTAAATCCGAAATTTTGAATTTGGAATCTTTTTTGAAGCAAACTTTTTGATCGTCAGTTAGAAGGCTCCAAAATTAGGAGTCGTGCCGAATGGCTTGAACAAGGTGAAACTCCTTCCAAATTTTTTTTTGCGCCTTGAAAATGAGCGATATGCAAAAATCCTTTGTTTCGTCAGTATTTAATGCGGCTGGAGAGGAAGTTTCCTCTCTCCCAGAAATGATAGCAGCTCATACGGCCTTTTATACTGATTTTTTCCGTGGTAACATCAATCTAGAATCGCAGAATGAATTATTTTCTCATGTTTCGGCGCGCCTGAGTGAAGCCGAATCATTCTCTTGTGAGGGTCCTTTGACTCTTACAGAGGGTGTCGGAAGCACTCCGGCGTTCAAATCGAAATAAATCTCCAGGTGCTGACGGATTAACGGTCGAATTTTTACGCCCATTTTTGGGACAAGTAGGATCTGCTTTTAGTAGATGTTTTTAACCAGGGTCTTGCTCGGGGCGCGAATTACCCGATTCAATGAAGGCAAGTATTACTCGTTTAATTCACAAGAAAGATGACAAACGAAATCTTAAAAATTGGAGGCCGATTTCATTATTGAATGTCGATTATAAAATTTGTTCGAAAGCCTGTGTCTATTCGCTTAGCTAGTGTGATTGGATCTATCGTTGACCCCGATCAGACTTGTTCAATCCCAGGTAGATCAATTTTATGCTAATCTCGCTTTATTACGTGACACACTTGCCTTTATTGAACGTACTGGCGAATCTGGGTATCCTGCTTTCCCTGGATCAGGAGAAAGCCTTCGATCGCGTAGACAGATCCTTTTTGCTAGACTTACTTGACTTATTTGGTTTCGGGTCCATGGTTTCGGACAACTATTGCGACCCTATATAACGGGGGCGTATATGCAGGTTTTGGTTAATGACTTTCTATCTGACTCAATCCCGTTGGAAAAGGGTGTCAGACAGGGCGATGCTCTTGTCCCCAATGTTATACGTTCTATGCGTGGAGGTTTAGCTTGCAAAATCAGAGCCTCCCAGAACATTGAAGGCTTTCTCCTGCCAGGTGCGAGGGGACTACAGTTTAAGGTTTGCCAGTATGCTGATGACACGACCGCTTTTGTTAAAAATGAGAAGTCTTTGAAAGCACTTTTTGACGTTATTGCTATTTTTGAGCGGGGCTTCTGGTGCAAACTTAACCTATCAAAAACGGAGGCCCTGTGGCTCGGGGCCTGGAAAGACAGGACCGACGAGCCACTGGGCCTCACGTGGGTAAGAAAAACTAAGATACTCGGTATCTTTTTCGGATCAACTGATGTTGAGCGTGATAACTGGGAACCGAGACTCTCTAAAACTTGATAAATGTGTTTCTAGTTGGAAAAATCGATTCTTTCAATGATTGGTAAAGTTCTTGTTTTAAACATCCTCGGTCTCTCTAAACTCTTGTTTGTTCTAGCACCCTTACCCCGCCCAAGTGGGTATATGACAGAGTTAATCAGATCATCTGGCCCTTTTTGTGGGGCTCACGGATCGAGACTGTTGCTCGGAGGTCTTTAATTTGTTCAGTATCCGAGGGTGGTCTTGGCCTTAGAGAGTTTCGGTCCCCCAGGGTCAGGCTTCGCGCCTTTCCATTCTATGTCGTAATATTTCTAATGTTAATCAAAGTGTTTTTATTTGCTTAAGTATTTTTGCGGTGCCCAGTTGGCGTCGATGAACGTGGCTGGGCATCTTTACGTGATAATGCCCTCCCCCAGTGCCCTGTACCCTCGACCTTTTATGCCCCCCTATTACTGACCCTGCGAGACCTTCGTTTTCCCTCAAACTTTTCTTTTTTCCGCCAAAGAGTTTTATTCTCTTCTTTTTGCCAAAGTTTTTTTTTTCCGTCCCTATTTTGCCCTACCTGTGGAACCCTTTCATCTCCCGACCCTTTTCTTTAGCGCGTCATTGGTTGCACGTGCGTGACAATTTTACCGAAAATTAAAAAAACGATGTGGCCTGGTTGATCACTTTACGTGCAATCAAGGTGCGCGATTCTTTAAGAAACTGGGGCTATATTTCTTCTTCCCCGTTGCGCCTCTTGCCCTAGGATAGAAACGATCGATCACTGTTTTTAAAACTGCCAAAGAGCTAAGTCTGTGTGGCTCCACTTCGTTCCCCTTTTGTCGGCCCCTTTTATCTGCCCCTTTCGCTCCCAATTGCGCGACTGTTTTCTTTATAATCAATTTTCGTGCCCGCACTCCCAAAAACTTTCGCATTGCCTTATTTCTTATTAAAACCATCCTATATGCCATCTGGAAATTCCGTAACAAAGCCACGTTCCATAACGGAAGAGAGAGGACCCCTAGGGCAATTATTCGATATATTAAACAAGACATTAGAAACAGAATTCTATTGGACCAACACCGGCTCAGCCCCAATGTTTTCCGGGACCTCTGGTCCACCCAGCATTATGTTTTTTTTCGGGAGCACGATAATTTAGTGTTTACTTGTAATCATCATTTTTCCTTTTTCTTTTCGGTGCATAACGCGCCTTTTTTTCATGTTCCTGTTTGCTGTAATTACCTTTTCTGATTTATATATGGAATCTTTGTAAATATTGTTCATAATTGCCTTTGAATAAAGTTTTAAAATACAAAAATCTGTTCTTATCAGCTTAATATCTGATACGCTGCTCATCGAGCAGCTCATATATTAAACTGATTTTTGGAACTGGGCCGTGGAAAAGAGGCTTGCCTCGTCCCGGCCACGGGTTGCCTCGTATAGCACTACCTCCGAGCGTGGCCCACTTCCCTCTGGGAAAGAAATAATCAAAGTGAAAGCAGAAAAAAAGTGACCAAGCAACCAACCTTCACATTCTCTTCTCTTTTCTAGGTAGCATAGCAGCGAGTGGACAGCACGACACGACAGGACGAGGAGCACGTGACCTCCATTACCACATGGTATGCGCAGACAAGTTGCGTTTTGTTGCGTCCCGGAGAGGCTGAAAAGGCATACTTACCTGAACGCTGGTTTTAGCCCTTGGTTAGTACCTGTGTGTGGTCTGTGCTGACTTGTGGTTTGCTGCGTCCTTATATTTTTTCCCCCCGTTTTCACTTGTGGGAGCGTAAGTTTATACATATATAATTATCCTTGTCTTTTTGCTTTTATTATACGTTTAGCTGCTTTCCTTGTATTTGTATATAGTTTAACTGGGTGACCCTCCCAAGGACTTATGCTGGGCGTTCTGCCCCTAACTCGGGGTAAGCCCATCTTTTTGACCTATTGTATCCGGCAAGCCCCACAAAGTGTAGGTGGGTCCCCGGCACTCTTTTTCTTTTTTTGCATTTTCGTAGGCCGGCAAGCCCCACAAAGTGTAGGTGGGTCCCCGGCACTCTTTTTTTTTTTTTTTTGCATTTTTGTAGGCCGGCAAGCCCCACAAAGTGTAGGTGGGTCCCCCGCACTCTTTTTTTTCTTTTTTTGCATTTTCGTAGGCCGGCAAGCCCCACAAAGTGTAGGTGGGTCCCCGGCACTCTTTTTTTCCTTTTTTGCATTTTCGTAGGCCGGCAAGCCCCACAAAGTGTAGGTGGGTCCCCGGCACTCTCTTTTTCCTTTTTGCATTTTCGTAGCCGGCAAGCCCCACAAAGTGTAGGTGGGTCCCCGGCACTCTTTTTTCCATTTTTTGCATTTTCGTAGGCCGGCAAGCCCACAAAGTGTAGGTGGGTCCCCGGCACTCTTTTTTTCCTTTTTTTGCATTTTCGTAAGCCGGCAAGTCCCACAGAGTGTAGGTGGGTTCCCGGCGCTCTTCTTTTTTACCTTTTTGAATCGTAAGCATGCGGTTTAACCGCACTGTTAACATTTATGTAGGCCATAAGCTGGCCGGTAAGTCTCGCGATGAGATTATGAGGGCTATCTCCTCAAAGTTTCCCGCTGCTGTAGCTATTCAGCAGAGCTTAGATGTTATTCGGGTTACTTTCAAAACCGTTGACGATGCCCGTGATGTTGTTTCTCTTGGTGGCATCCGTCTTTTGGCCTCTGGTGCAAAGTTGATGGCGGTCCTCCTTCTTCGATCGTTCATCTTTTTGATTATCCCTTTGAGGCTTCTGATGACCATGTTAAGGACACCTTTTCCTCCTATGGTTTGGTTAGGAAGGTTCGTGGGCAGAGATACTTGGGTTCCGAAATTTTCACTGGCACCAGACTGATTGATCTGGTCATGTCGCGTCCTCCACCTCGTTTTGTAATTGTGGATGGCTTTACCTGTCGGGTATGGTTCAAGGGTCAACCCCTGATCTGTAACATCTGTCAGACTGAGGGACATAAGGCGGTCGACTGCCCTGATAGGGACAGGTGTCGTCTCTGTTCTGAGATGGGGCATATTGCACGGGAATGTCCAACTCGTGCCTATGCTAACGCTGTTGGTCAGCAGGAGCCTCGTGTGGAGGCTGTACCTGACCCTTCTGTTGCTGACGCCACTGCTTCGGCTGAGTCTGTGTTTCTGACCGTGGAGGGTGGCTCAGGTGATCCTGTCCCTCTCTCCTATGGACTTGTCTCAGCTGGTGAGAGTGATAGGGTCTCTGTGCCCCCTTCTGCCCATGTATCTTCCATTGATGAAGCTTCTGATCCGGTTGTGGCTACTTCCGACTCTCCACCCGTTGGTGGGGGTGAGTCTCCCGAACAAACTAGTCAATCAATCTTAGTTGGTTTTGAGGCCACTTTTTCTACTGTTGAGAATGTGCCCTCTAATCTTGTTATGCCTGATGGGCTGCTAGGCCTTTTTCTGTTTTTCGGACGGTACTATTGTTGAGGACCCCCCGGCCTCTGACCCGGTGGCCCCCTTGATCCTTGATGGCACTTCTGTTGTGGCCGGTGATGATAACGAGGTCCCAGCCTCTGTGGATCTCTCTGCTGTTGACAATGTTTCCATTGAAGTCTGTGAGGTAGGGCGAGGTTTTTTGCCTGATGGCATCAGCGATTTCTCCTTAGGTTCTTCCTCTGTTTTGATAGACTCTTTCACCGAGGGGTCTGAGTCTGTGATTGCCGAGGGCACCCTTTCGCGGTGCTCCTCTTCTGTTGAGGATTTCTCTTCCTCCTTATCTCTGGATGCGCAACAGCCTTCTGATTGTGAGCCTCTCCCTCAGAGGCGCCGGGTTAAGCGTAGGCATATCCTGTCTGATCAGGAGCCTGATGAGGTTACTGTTCACCTCGATCGGACCATGTCGGACCTTACTTCTAAGAGATACCGAGAGCGCTCCCCCCTCTCTGGTGGGAGGCACCCCGGTCTCCCGGCTATTTCTCAAAGTCAGCCTCCCCCTTCTTCTGGGAGATCGCTTGCTAGTACTGGTTCTGGAAGTCGGCCTCCGTGGCGGTGATTTCTCTTAACTAATCATGGCCACTTTTATCTCTGTTAATGTTAATGGTATTAGGGATGCCAATAAACGGCTCTCCTTTCTGCAGTGGTTGTCTCATTTATCGGCTGATTTTGTTTGCCTGCAGGAATGTCATGTTACTTCCTGTGCTGAGAGTTCTGCCTGGTTCGCGCCCCTTATGGCTTCCAGGCAGTGTCTTCTCGGGGTTCCTCTCACTCATGTGGCACTGTCCTTCTGTACAGGAATAAATTTGAGCTTGTCAGTTCTTTTTGCGATGTCGCTGGCCGCCTTTCTTCCGCCGTGTTTAAGTGGCATGATGTTGTTTTTCGTGTCATCTCTTTATATGCCCCGTCTCGTAACCCCCGACAGGGATCGTTTCCTTGATTATGTTCTTGATAATTTTGACTCCGCTCTCCCAACGGTTTTGTTGGGGCGATTTCAACACTGTTTTTAATCGCCTCTTGGATCGTCGTGGTTCTGATACCTCTGATGACAGTCGAGAAAGTACAGCACTTTTGAGTACTCTCTTTCAGGAGCTATGTGTCATTGACATCTGGAGAAGGCTTCACCCGAGCGTTACCTCATTTACTTGGTCTAGGTCGGATGGTGCCTTTGCTTCACGTATTGACCTTTGTGGCTATCCCCTTGTTTGGGTTCATCTGGCTCCATCTTGTGACATTTTGCCTTGCCCATATTCCGACCATTCTGCGATCCTTCTGAAGACATCTTTTCCCGAGCCCTTTCCTCGGGGCCCGGGGCGATGGGTTTTTAACTCCTCTCTGCTTCATGACTCATCTTTTGCCGAGGCCATTCGTTCCTTTTGGTCCTCTTGGAAACTGCGGAAAGCCTCCTTTCCCTCCCTTCTAGTGTGGTGGGATCGGGGCAAGGAGAAGGTTAGGGAAATTGCTATTGCTTTTTGTTCCCGACGAAAGCTGTCTCAAGTGCAGGCCAGGACTTTATACTCTGACCTTGCTTCTCATCTTAAGAGACAGATTGATAATGGTTCTGTTAGCCTTCTTGACGTATATGAGCGTATTCTGAATAAAATTTCTGATTTGGACAAGGCCGCTGCTGATGGTGCTCGGGTGCGTTCCCGGGTTTAAATGGGCTGAGGAGGGTGAGGCCTCCACTCGTTTCTTCCTTCGTCAGGAGCGCAAGCGGGCTTCTGAAAGTTGGATCTCGGCCATGAGGCGTCCGGATGGTTCCATTGTCGCTGACATTTCTTCCATCTGTTCCTCTTGGGTGGAGTTCTACTCCTCCCTTTTTTTTCTGCCGAGCCAGTTGATTCTACTGTTCAGGATGACTTGTTATCTAATGTTCAGGCTCGCCTCCCTGCGGGGACCTGTGATCTTTGTGAGGGCCTTTTGACTGTCACCGAAGTGCATTCTGCTTTGCTTGGTATGGCCACTGGTAAGTCTCCAGGCTCTGATGGCCTCCCCATGGAGTTCTTTTTGCATTCTGGGATGTCCTCGGGGCCGATCTGGTTGAGACTCTTAATGCTTCTTTCGTTGCTGGCCTTCTGCCCTCTTCGCTTAGAGGCGCTTTGATTACTCTCATTTTTAAGAAGGGTGATCGCTTGGATCATAAAAATTGGAGGCCTATTAGTCTCCTCAATGTCGATTATAAGGTGTGTGCTAGGGCCCTAGCGGGGTCGCTTACTCAAAGTCTTGCATCATGTTATTGATCCCGATCAGACTTGCGGAGTGCGGAGTGCGCGGGCGTTTTATAGGCGAGAATGTTGCTCTTCTGCGGGGGATGTTGTCGATTTCACCTCTGAATCTGGGATCCCTGCAGCAGTCTTGTCATTGGATCAGGAGAAGGCCCTTCGATCGTGTTGATTGGGCCTTTCTCCTCCGCACTCTTACTCACATGGGCTTCGGCCCCTCCTTCGTTTCATGGATCCGTCTCTTGTATACCAATGTTCGCAGCGCCATCCTCATTGACGGTTACACCTCAGAGTCCTTCTTGCCTAGTCGTGGGGTGAGGCAAGGGATGCCCTCTCTCGCCTCTCCTTACGTTATTTATTTCAATTGAGGTTTTGGCTGCCTCTCTCCGTGCTAGCCCTGCTATTCGTGGCTTGCGCTTTGCCTGGGGTGGCCCCTGAGCTGTCCGCACTTTTCATTATATGCTGATGATACTTCAGTAATTGCCTTGTCCGATGAAGCTATTGCTGCCGTTTTCCAAGTTTATCATCGCTTCGAAATAGGGAACGGGTGCCAAATTGAATTTGAGCAAATGTCGTGGCCTGTGGTTGGGCCCTTGGCGTAACCGGGTGGATGCCCCAGTCCCCATCCTGTGGTCCTCTGCTTCCATCAAGGTCCTCTCGGTGTTTTTTATTGGGCATGGTGATCTTTCTTCTCAGGAGAATTGGTCCCCCCGTCTGGAAGCTGTTCGTAAGTGTCTTCTGTCTTGGCGCGGACGCTCCCTCTCTTTCTCGGGCAAAGCCCTTGTCATTAACGCTCTGGCATTGTCTCGAGTCTGGTATGTCGCTTCACTTGTGTTTATGCCTCCTTGGGTTGAAGCGCGAACTTACTAGACTGATTTTTGACTTTTTTGGGGTGGGCAAGCGGGATCTTGTTGCCCGGAGGGTTTTGTACTGCCCTCGTGAGTGTGGGGGCTTTTTCTGTTGTTTCTGTTCCTTTTAAGGTCTATTCTCTTCTGGCTCAGTGGGTCAGGCGCCTCGAAATGTGCCATAATGGGTGGGTCTATCTTTTGACATATTGGCTCTTGGACCGCTTTGGGGTCACCCCTCATGATGCTTTCGCTGATCCTTCTGTTGTATCCCTTGATCGTCTCCCCCCATTTTATACTGCTTTATTTCGTGCGTGGATTGCTCTCGGGGGGCATTCATCCTCCTCTGGCCTCCTGGTCGGATTGGGCTCTGGCTGTGATCCTGTCAGAGTGTCCACCATCTCTTGTAAGTCTTGCTATCGCTTGCTCATCTCTCTGAACTTGGTTCAGCCTCATTGTGTAGCTAAGTATGGCCCGCTTTTTGGGCCCATTGACTGGTCTTCCACCTGGAGGTCTCTATATTTCATGCCCCTGGATAAGCGGGTCATCGACGTCTGCTGGCAGATTTTCACATGGCGTTCTTTACACCGCTGAGCGTTTTTGTCTGGTTTTGGATATGGCGTTTTCTACATCGTGTTTTTGTGGCGCTCCTCTCGAGTCCCTTGAGCATCTCTTTTTTCTCGTGCCCTTGGCCCAGAGTGGCCTTGCCTGGATTCAAAGCCTTTTGTCCCGTGCTTCCTCTCTTGCTCCGTCCATTTCTGTAAAACATTGTCTTTTTGGTTTTTCTTCGGATGATTTGCGGTTAGTTCCCCGTGTCTTCTGCTACCTCTTAAATGTTTTGTAAATTTGGTGTCTGGATTCAGCGCAATGATTTTCGTTTCCGTAACATTCGGCCCAGTGCTGTCCGCCTTCTGGCTTTTATTAAAGGTCGCATTCATTTTTATCGCTGCTCATCGAGCAGCTCATATATTAAACTGATTTTTGGAACTGGGCCGTGGAAAAGAGGCTTGCCTCGTCCCGGCCACGGGTTGCCTCGGTATAGCACTACCTCCGAGCGTGGCCCACTTCCCTCTGGGGAAGAAATAATCAAGTGAAAGCAGAAAAGTGACCAAGCAACCAACCTTCACATTCTCTTCTCTTTTCTAGGTAGCATAGCAGCGAGTGGACAGCACGACACGACAGGACGAGGAGCACGTGACCTCCATTACCACATGGTATTCGGAGACAAGTTGCGTTTTGCGGTCCGTGAGAGGCTGAAAAGGCATTCTTACCTGACGCGGGAGGCACTGTGATCAGGGAGGCAGTCCTCTCAAGGTGAGGCTCTTTCATTGCACTTCGATTGGGGTGACCCTTGCGATTACCCCAATGTGGGTAACTCGAGCGTATAATTTCTGGTAGTGGGGACCTGCGTTCGCGCTAGTCCCCGCACCAAACCCCGGTGGCAAAGTTGGCTAATGGGAAGGTTTGTTGGTAACGTTTCAGGCAGGGCAGGGAAGGAGATGCGGTGGCGGTGTAAGGACTAAGGAAGGTGAGTTGTATTTGTGAAGTCCACTGCTGAAATTGTAGGTGAATGTTCCGTACTTGGTGCACTGAAAAACTGTGATTTCATTTCTCTCATTCTTGGCCGTACAGAGAGGGAGACGACGTGTTTATTTCAGCCGCATCGATTTCCATCGATAGACGAGTGAGACAAGAAAATGCCAGCGGGTCGAGCTCTTATCCTCGTGCATCGTTTCGAAAACGTAAGTGGATGTGTGTTTGTACTGCTCCATCGCGATAGATTTATTTTGCGTTGTGTTATTTGCGTTCTGGAGAGCCCGTTTTGCATTGAGTAACTGAGGACCCGCCAGATCAGTTGGCGTTACATTTCTGTGGCCAACACTTTGTGGTTTCTCTATGTTATCAGTTAATTGGATTGTTATCATAAAAAGTAAATCTTTCATGGTCAGGATAGTGTCTTATCGGCCCTTTGAATACGTACTGTCCGTGTTGAGCAGGGAACAGTAAGACTTTGAAGTGCGCTACGTCACGTAAGTCACGTTTTCGCAAGATCAATGTTGTAGTGTTGTAGCCTTCGTTGTATACATATCATCCGGGCTAGGTTAACTTCCATCTAATGCATAACAGTGCATGCATTTTTTACTTGTCGTATCCTGTTCTTTGCTCACACGAAAAGATACGTTTCATGTCATAAACGTTGGATTGATAAGGTCTCGCGCGCACGCGCTCCCTTGGGAATACAAGTTCCACTTTCTCGTGTGAACTATTTTGTTTTTGTCGTATGTCTCATCTTTGACATATCGTTGGCATGTTGTGTTCAAAAAACCTGGTTTGGAATGTTCTTTCATTGAAAGAAACTGAGATTTTTTGAGATAATCAAGTGTACAGAAGGAAAAGGGAAGCCTACAACACGGGGTTCCCAGGCGGTCTCCCATCCAAGTACTAACCCCGCCCGAGAGGGCTGCCCTTCGGTGATCGGACGGGAACCGGTGTTTTCCCTGTGCTATGGTCGTAGACAAGTAATTGCCGTGAAAATTAACTTTGTTATAAGGGAAAATGAAAACGAGGTCAGAGCAAGCACAATGTGCATTTGTCCTCTTGCCGTCAACGCAAGTGCCATGCAATGCTGGTGCTGCTGCCCACTGTACAAGAGCGATCGTTGTGTGCGCCTCGCTTTCAGGTTGGCTTTGGGCATTCCTTCCTTGGCACGGATTGTAATCGGACCACCATATCTCGTGGCCATGAGACTGGGAGCACCTTGTCCGCCGTGAGCATTTACGGGCATCGGCTTCTCGGCCTTTTGGCTAAGATCAAGTGTAGTAATCTGTTCTTATCAGCTTAATATCTGATACGCTGCTCATCGAGCAGCTCATATATTAAACTGATTTTTGGAACTGGGCCGTGGAAAAGAGGCTTGCCTCGTCCCGGCCACGGGTTGCCTCGGTATAGCACTACCTCCGAGCGTGGCCCACTTCCCTCTGGGGAAGAAATAATCAAGTGAAAGCAGAAAAAGTGACCAAGCAACCAACCTTCACATTCTCTTCTCTTTTCTAGGTAGCATAGCAGCGAGTGGACAGCACGACACGACAGGACGAGGAGCACGTGACCTCCATTACCACATGGTATGCGCAGACAAGTTGCGTTTTGCGGTCCGGAGAGGCTGAAAAGGCATACTTACCTGACGCGGGAGGCACTGTGATCAGGGAGGCAGTCCTCTCAAGGTGAGGCTCTTTCATTGCACTTCGATTGGGTTGACCCTTGCGATTACCCCAAATGTGGGTAACTCGAGCGTATAATTTCTGGTAGTGGGGACCTGCGTTCGCGCTAGTCCCCGCACCAAACCCCGGTGGCAAAGTTGGCTAATGGGAAGGTTTGTTGGTAACGTTTCAGGCAGGGCAGGGAAGGAGATGCGGTGGCGGTGTAAGGACTAAGGAAGGTGAGTTGTATTTGTGAAGTCCACTGCTGAAATTGTAGGTGAATGTTCCGTACTTGGTGCACTGAAAAACTGTGATTTCATTTCTCTCATTCTTGGCCGTACAGAGAGGGAGACGACGTGTTTATTTCAGCCGCATCGATTTCCATCGATAGACGAGTGAGACAAGAAAATGCCAGCGGGTCGAGCTCTTATCCTCGTGCATCGTTTCGAAAACGTAAGTGGATGTGTGTTTGTACTGCTCCATCGCGATAGATTTATTTTGCGTTGTGTTATGTTGCGTTCTGGAGAGCCCTTTTTGCATTGAGTAACTGAGGACCCGCCAGATCAGTTGGCGTTACATTTCTGTGGCCAACACTTTGTGGTTTCTCTATGTTATCAGTTAATTGGATTGTTATCATAAAAAGTAAATCTTTCATGGTCAGGATAGTGTCTTATCGGCCCTTTGAATACGTACTGTCCGTGTTGAGCAGGGAACAGTAAGACTTTGAAGTGCGCTACGTCACGTAAGTCACGTTTTCGCAAGATCAATGTTGTAGTGTTGTAGCCTTCGTTGTATACATATCATCCGGGCTAGGTTAACTTCCATCTAATGCATAACAGTGCATGCATTTTTTACTTGTCGTATCCTGTTCTTTGCTCACACGAAAAGATACGTTTTCATGTCATAAACGTTGGATTGATAAGATCTCGCGCGCACGCGCTCCCTTGGGAATACAAGTTCCACTTTCTCGTGTGAACTATTTTGTTTTTTGTCGTATGTCTCATCTTTGACATATCGTTGGCATGTTGTGTTCAAAAAACCTGGTTTGGAATGTTCTTTCATTGAAAGAAACTGAGATTTTTGAGATAATCAGTGTACAGAAGGAAAAAGGGAAGCCTACAACACGGGGTATTCCCAGGCGGTCTCCCATCCAAGTACTAACCCCGCCCGACAGGGCTTAACTTCGGTGATCGGACGAGAACCGGTGTTTTCCCTGTGGTATGGTCGTAGACAAGTAATTTGCCGTGAAAATTAACTTTGTTATAAGGGAAAATGAAAACGAGGTCAGAGCAAGCACAATGTGCATTTGTCCTCTTGCCGTCAACGCAAGTTGCCATGCAATGCTGGTGCTGCTGCCCACTGTACAAGAGCGATCGTTGTGTGCGCCTCGCTTTCAGGTTGGCTTTGGGCATTCCTTCCTTGGCAACGGATTGTAATCGGACCACCATATCTCGTGGCCATGAGACTGGGAGCACCTTGTCCGCCGTGAGCATTTACGGGCATCGCTTGTCTCAGCTGGTGAGAGTGATAGGGTCTCTGTGCCCCCTTCTGCCCATGTATCTTCCATTGATGAAGCTTCTGATCCGGTTGTGGCTACTTCCGACTCTCCACCCGTTGGTGGGGGTGAGTCTCCCGAACAAACTAGTCAATCAATCTTAGTTGGTTTTGAGGCCACTTTTTCTACTGTTGAGAATGTGCCCTCTAATCTTGTTATGCCTGATGGGCTGCTAGGCCTTTTTCTGTTTTTCGGACGGTACTATTGTTGAGGACCCCCCGGCCTCTGACCCGGTGGCCCCCTTGATCCTTGATGGCACTTCTGTTGTGGCCGGTGATGATAACGAGGTCCCAGCCTCTGTGGATCTCTCTGCTGTTGACAATGTTTCCATTGAAGTCTGTGAGGTAGGGCGAGGTTTTTTGCCTGATGGCATCAGCGATTTCTCCTTAGGTTCTTCCTCTGTTTTGATAGACTCTTTCACCGAGGGGTCTGAGTCTGTGATTGCCGAGGGCACCCTTTCGCGGTGCTCCTCTTCTGTTGAGGATTTCTCTTCCTCCTTATCTCTGGATGCGCAACAGCCTTCTGATTGTGAGCCTCTCCCTCAGAGGCGCCGGGTTAAGCGTAGGCATATCCTGTCTGATCAGGAGCCTGATGAGGTTACTGTTCACCTCGATCGGACCATGTCGGACCTTACTTCTAAGAGATACCGAGAGCGCTCCCCCCTCTCTGGTGGGAGGCACCCCGGTCTCCCGGCTATTTCTCAAAGTCAGCCTCCCCCTTCTTCTGGGAGATCGCTTGCTAGTACTGGTTCTGGAAGTCGGCCTCCGTGGCGGTGATTTCTCTTAACTAATCATGGCCACTTTTATCTCTGTTAATGTTAATGGTATTAGGGATGCCAATAAACGGCTCTCCTTTCTGCAGTGGTTGTCTCATTTATCGGCTGATTTTGTTTGCCTGCAGGAATGTCATGTTACTTCCTGTGCTGAGAGTTCTGCCTGGTTCGCGCCCCTTATGGCTTCCAGGCAGTGTCTTCTCGGGGTTCCTCTCACTCATGTGGCACTGTCCTTCTGTACAGGAATAAATTTGAGCTTGTCAGTTCTTTTTGCGATGTCGCTGGCCGCCTTTCTTCCGCCGTGTTTAAGTGGCATGATGTTGTTTTTCGTGTCATCTCTTTATATGCCCCGTCTCGTAACCCCCGACAGGGATCGTTTCCTTGATTATGTTCTTGATAATTTTGACTCCGCTCTCCCAACGGTTTTGTTGGGGCGATTTCAACACTGTTTTTAATCGCCTCTTGGATCGTCGTGGTTCTGATACCTCTGATGACAGTCGAGAAAGTACAGCACTTTTGAGTACTCTCTTTCAGGAGCTATGTGTCATTGACATCTGGAGAAGGCTTCACCCGAGCGTTACCTCATTTACTTGGTCTAGGTCGGATGGTGCCTTTGCTTCACGTATTGACCTTTGTGGCTATCCCCTTGTTTGGGTTCATCTGGCTCCATCTTGTGACATTTTGCCTTGCCCATATTCCGACCATTCTGCGATCCTTCTGAAGACATCTTTTCCCGAGCCCTTTCCTCGGGGCCCGGGGCGATGGGTTTTTAACTCCTCTCTGCTTCATGACTCATCTTTTGCCGAGGCCATTCGTTCCTTTTGGTCCTCTTGGAAACTGCGGAAAGCCTCCTTTCCCTCCCTTCTAGTGTGGTGGGATCGGGGCAAGGAGAAGGTTAGGGAAATTGCTATTGCTTTTTGTTCCCGACGAAAGCTGTCTCAAGTGCAGGCCAGGACTTTATACTCTGACCTTGCTTCTCATCTTAAGAGACAGATTGATAATGGTTCTGTTAGCCTTCTTGACGTATATGAGCGTATTCTGAATAAAATTTCTGATTTGGACAAGGCCGCTGCTGATGGTGCTCGGGTGCGTTCCCGGGTTTAAATGGGCTGAGGAGGGTGAGGCCTCCACTCGTTTCTTCCTTCGTCAGGAGCGCAAGCGGGCTTCTGAAAGTTGGATCTCGGCCATGAGGCGTCCGGATGGTTCCATTGTCGCTGACATTTCTTCCATCTGTTCCTCTTGGGTGGAGTTCTACTCCTCCCTTTTTTTTCTGCCGAGCCAGTTGATTCTACTGTTCAGGATGACTTGTTATCTAATGTTCAGGCTCGCCTCCCTGCGGGGACCTGTGATCTTTGTGAGGGCCTTTTGACTGTCACCGAAGTGCATTCTGCTTTGCTTGGTATGGCCACTGGTAAGTCTCCAGGCTCTGATGGCCTCCCCATGGAGTTCTTTTTGCATTCTGGGATGTCCTCGGGGCCGATCTGGTTGAGACTCTTAATGCTTCTTTCGTTGCTGGCCTTCTGCCCTCTTCGCTTAGAGGCGCTTTGATTACTCTCATTTTTAAGAAGGGTGATCGCTTGGATCATAAAAATTGGAGGCCTATTAGTCTCCTCAATGTCGATTATAAGGTGTGTGCTAGGGCCCTAGCGGGGTCGCTTACTCAAAGTCTTGCATCATGTTATTGATCCCGATCAGACTTGCGGAGTGCGGAGTGCGCGGGCGTTTTATAGGCGAGAATGTTGCTCTTCTGCGGGGGATGTTGTCGATTTCACCTCTGAATCTGGGATCCCTGCAGCAGTCTTGTCATTGGATCAGGAGAAGGCCCTTCGATCGTGTTGATTGGGCCTTTCTCCTCCGCACTCTTACTCACATGGGCTTCGGCCCCTCCTTCGTTTCATGGATCCGTCTCTTGTATACCAATGTTCGCAGCGCCATCCTCATTGACGGTTACACCTCAGAGTCCTTCTTGCCTAGTCGTGGGGTGAGGCAAGGGATGCCCTCTCTCGCCTCTCCTTACGTTATTTATTTCAATTGAGGTTTTGGCTGCCTCTCTCCGTGCTAGCCCTGCTATTCGTGGCTTGCGCTTTGCCTGGGGTGGCCCCTGAGCTGTCCGCACTTTTCATTATATGCTGATGATACTTCAGTAATTGCCTTGTCCGATGAAGCTATTGCTGCCGTTTTCCAAGTTTATCATCGCTTCGAAATAGGGAACGGGTGCCAAATTGAATTTGAGCAAATGTCGTGGCCTGTGGTTGGGCCCTTGGCGTAACCGGGTGGATGCCCCAGTCCCCATCCTGTGGTCCTCTGCTTCCATCAAGGTCCTCTCGGTGTTTTTTATTGGGCATGGTGATCTTTCTTCTCAGGAGAATTGGTCCCCCCGTCTGGAAGCTGTTCGTAAGTGTCTTCTGTCTTGGCGCGGACGCTCCCTCTCTTTCTCGGGCAAAGCCCTTGTCATTAACGCTCTGGCATTGTCTCGAGTCTGGTATGTCGCTTCACTTGTGTTTATGCCTCCTTGGGTTGAAGCGCGAACTTACTAGACTGATTTTTGACTTTTTTGGGGTGGGCAAGCGGGATCTTGTTGCCCGGAGGGTTTTGTACTGCCCTCGTGAGTGTGGGGGCTTTTTCTGTTGTTTCTGTTCCTTTTAAGGTCTATTCTCTTCTGGCTCAGTGGGTCAGGCGCCTCGAAATGTGCCATAATGGGTGGGTCTATCTTTTGACATATTGGCTCTTGGACCGCTTTGGGGTCACCCCTCATGATGCTTTCGCTGATCCTTCTGTTGTATCCCTTGATCGTCTCCCCCCATTTTATACTGCTTTATTTCGTGCGTGGATTGCTCTCGGGGGGCATTCATCCTCCTCTGGCCTCCTGGTCGGATTGGGCTCTGGCTGTGATCCTGTCAGAGTGTCCACCATCTCTTGTAAGTCTTGCTATCGCTTGCTCATCTCTCTGAACTTGGTTCAGCCTCATTGTGTAGCTAAGTATGGCCCGCTTTTTGGGCCCATTGACTGGTCTTCCACCTGGAGGTCTCTATATTTCATGCCCCTGGATAAGCGGGTCATCGACGTCTGCTGGCAGATTTTCACATGGCGTTCTTTACACCGCTGAGCGTTTTTGTCTGGTTTTGGATATGGCGTTTTCTACATCGTGTTTTTGTGGCGCTCCTCTCGAGTCCCTTGAGCATCTCTTTTTTCTCGTGCCCTTGGCCCAGAGTGGCCTTGCCTGGATTCAAAGCCTTTTGTCCCGTGCTTCCTCTCTTGCTCCGTCCATTTCTGTAAAACATTGTCTTTTTGGTTTTTCTTCGGATGATTTGCGGTTAGTTCCCCGTGTCTTCTGCTACCTCTTAAATGTTTTGTAAATTTGGTGTCTGGATTCAGCGCAATGATTTTCGTTTCCGTAACATTCGGCCCAGTGCTGTCCGCCTTCTGGCTTTTATTAAAGGTCGCATTCATTTTTGCTGACTCATCGAGCAGCTCATATATTAAACTGATTTTTGGAACTGGGCCGTGGAAAAAGAGGCTTGCCTCGTCCCGGCACGGGTTGCCTCGGTATAGCACTACCTCCGAGCGTGGCCCACTTCCCTCTGGGGAAGAAATAATCAAGTGAAAGCAGAAAAAGTGACCAAGCAACCAACCATTCACATTCTCTTCTCTTTCTAGGTAGCATAGCAGCGAGTGGACAGCAGGACACGACAGTACGAGGAGCACGTGACCTCAATTACCTCTTGTTCTGAGCAGCCACGTTGCGTTTTGCGGTCCCTGAGAGGATGAAAAGGAATACTTACCTGACGAGGGAGGCAATGTGATCATGGAGGCAGTCCTCTCAAGGTGAGGCTCTTTCATTGCACTTCGATTGGTTGACCCTTGCGATTACCCCAAATGTGGGTAACTCGAGCGTATAAATTTCTGGTAGTGGGGACATGCGTTCGCGCTAGTCCCCGCACCAAACCCCGGTGGCAAAGTTGGCTAATGGGAAGGTTTGTTGGTAACGTTTCAGGCAGGGCAGGGAGGAGATGCGGTGGCGGTGTAAGGACTAAAGGAAGGTGAGTTGTCTTGGTGTAGTCCACTGCTGATATTGTAGGTGAATGTCCCGTACTTGCTGCACTGAAAAACTGTAATTTCAGTTCTCTCTTTCTTGGCCGTACAGAGAGGAAGACGACGTGCTTATTTCAGCCGCATCGATTTCCATCGATAGACGAGTGAGACAAGAAAATGCCAGCGGGTCGAGCTCTTATCCTCGTGCATCGTTTCGAAAACGTAAGTGGTTGTGTGTTTTGTACTGCTCCTCGCGATAGATTTCTTTTGCGTTGTGTTATGTTGCGTTCTGGAGAGCCCGTTTTGCATTGAGTAACTGAGGAACCCGCCAGATCAGTTGGCGTTACATTTTCTGTGGCCAACACTTTGTGGTTTCTCTATGTTATCAGTTAATTGGATGTTATCATAAAAAGTAAATCTTTCATGGTCAGGATAGTGTCTATCGGCCCTTCGCATACGTATTGTCCGTATTGAGCAAAGAACAGTAAGACTTTGAAGTGCGCTACGTCCCGTAGTGTTTTCGCAAGATCAATGTTGTAGTGTTGTAGCCTTCGTTGTATACATATCAGCCGGGCTAGGTTAACTTCCATCTAATGCATAACAGTGCATGCATTTTTACTTGTCGTATCCTGTTCTTTGCTCACACGAAAAGATACGTTTCATGTCATAAACGTTGGATTGATAAGATCTCGCGCGCACGCGCTCCCGTGGAATACAAGTTCCACTTTCCGTGTGAACTATTTTGTTTTTGTCGTATGTCTCATCTTTGACATATCGTTGGCATGTTGTGTTCAAAAAACGTGGTTTGGAATGTTCTTTCATTGGACGAAACTGAGATTTTTTGAGATAATCAAGTGTACAGAAGGAATAAGGGAGCCTACAACACGGGTATTCCCAGGGCGGTCTCCCATCCAAGTACTAACCCCGCCCGACAGGGCTTAACTTCGGTGATCGGACGAGAAACCGGTGTTTTCCCTGTGGTATGGTCGTAGACAAGTAATTTGTCCGTGAAAATTAACTTTGTTATAAGGTAAAAGGAAAACGAGGTCAGAGCAAGCACAATGTGCAGTTGTCCTCTTGCCGTCTCCGCAAGTGCCATGCAATGCTGGTGCTGCTGCCCACGTTACAAGAGCGATCGTTGTGTGCGCCTCGCTTTCAGGTTGGCTTTTGGGCATTCCTTCCTTGGCACGGATTGTAATCGGAACCACCATATCCTCGTGGCCATTGACTGGGAACACCTTGTCCGCCGTGAGCATTTACGGGCATCGCTTCTCTGCCCTTTTGGCTAAGATCAAGTGTAGTATCTGTTCTTATCATACTAATATCTGATACGCTGCTCAGCCGGCAGCTCATATAGTAAACTGATTTTTGGAACTGGGCCGTGGAAAAGAGGCTTGCCTCTTCCCGGCCACGGGTGGCCTCTGTATAAGCACTACCTTCCGAGCGTGCCTCACTTCCCTCTGGGGAAGAAATAATCAAGTGAAAGCAGAAAAAGTGACCAAGCAACCAACCTTCACATTCTCTTCTCTTTTTCTAGGTAGCATAGCAGCGAGTGGACAGCACGACACGACAGGACTAGGGCACGTGGCCTCCATTACCCCATGGTATGCGCCGCCGAGTTGCGGTTTGCGGTCCCCGAGAGGCTGAACAGGCATACTTACCTGCCGCGGGACCCACGGTGATCAGGGACGCAGTCCTCTCAAGGTGAAGCTCTTTCATTGCACTTCGATTGGTTGACCCTTGCGATTACCCCAAATGTGGGTAACTCGAGCGTATAATTCTGGTAGTGGGGACCTGCGTTCGCGCTAGTCCCCGCACCAACCCCCGTGGCAAAGTTGGCTAATGGGAAGGTTGTTGTAACGTTTCAGGCAGGGCAAGGAGAGATCGGTGTGCGGTGTAAGGACTAAGGAAGGTGAGTTGTATTTGTGAAGTCCACTGCTGAAATTGTAGGTGAATGTTCCGTACTTGGTGCACTGAAAAACTGTGATTTCATTTCTCTCATTCTTGCCGTACAGAGAGGGAGACGACGTGTGTTTATTTCAGCCGCATCGATTTCCATCGATAGACGAGTGAGACAAGAAAATGCCAGCGGGTCGAGCTCTTATCCTCGTGCATCGTTTCGAAAA